>NC_048893.1:49193015-49254967 GCF_011077185.1 Oxyura jamaicensis | reverse complement strand
AAAAGAAAAGAAAAGAAAAGAAAAGAAAAGAAAAGAAAAAAAGAAAAGAAAAGAAAAGAAAAGAAAAGAAAAGAAAAGAAAAGAAAAGAAAGAAAAAATATCAAAGAATGCAAGTAGCACCACAGCAAATCAACATTTAAATGCAGTACCCTCCAATACATAAACTGAAATTCATCTCGAAGGAATAACCACAAAAATAGTACACTGATTAAGCATCTACTTACAAAAATTTCAGAAAAAGACAAATTGTTTACATAAGTGGTACTGAAGATCCAAAGATATCTAAGCAAGTCATTTTGCACAGACCGAATGGAAACTATAGTTGAATAATACAGAACTAAACTAAGATAATCCACATGAACACTGTTTTTATTTTGTTTTGCTTTTTTTGTTTGTTTTGTTTTGGTTGTTTGGTTCATTGTTTTTTGTGGTTTTTAGCAAGCTTTTTAAAAATGAACTTTTTTTCTAAAAAAAAAAAGAAGAAAAAGAAAAAGAAAAAAGAAAAAATCTCCCATCTTAACTACAAAAAAGAAATTAAGATACAAAGTTTTGATGACTCCTAAAATGTCAATTATTTGGGCTTTTCAGTCAGTAACTGACAAAAAATTTGTTAAAAGAATAGGGTAGGAAGATGAACTTCAAAATTTATTACAAGGGTAATGAGATGTTAAAAATTAAGCCATGATTTCCCATTGTTACCATATCAGTCATTAACTGCTAGAAAATTATTAAAACAGCATCACACAGAGAGCATTAGATGCAGTGTATGTAGGAAAATGGTACTTTATATATTCTTAATTTTGCATGGTTTATAAATAATGGCCACTGGGATTAATATTTTCTCATAGTTAATGGCTACCTAACTTTAGGGGCAAACTCCTCAGGATAGTCATTAACTGTCAAGAAATGCTGACCCCACAGGTCATTCTTACTGGTGCTGTATAATGCATATAATAGCTATGTAAAAGCTGAGTATCACTACAATAAATATTTAAATGAGGTGCTTAGGAAAAAACGGATGCTTAGTCTGGTTGTGGAAGGTGGGAACAAGGAGACCCTGTGAACACTTGCCCACAGGGGCAACTGATTCTAAGTGTTTTACTCTCTTATCAAAAGGACCTGGGATCAAAGCTTAGTATTACCAAAGATTAGAGACACTGAGGCTGCAGAAGTGAATCTAGTCTGTAGTCCTGTTCTTTCTGGTATTTGACTTCAGTGGCAGGAATTATGCACATTGCATTGCAAAATAAACAGCATCCACTTCAAATGTTCTCGCTGCTCTCACAGACACATGTCCAGAAGCAGAGCATCCATTTTGATCATCCTCCTTCAATTTATATAGTTAGTTCAGGCTCACACCCGCTTAGCACACCTGCTATTGTCTCGTCTCTAGTGAAAGCTGTATGTCTCCAGGGAGTGTCACTGAATCTTAATCACTGATCCTCCTTCACTCTACTAGTCAGACACAGGGAGGAGGAAGTTTTCTCTCCTGAATTTAGACACATGATAAAAGGTTGGTATCAAGCCCATCTATGCCGAATTCAGAGCACTGGGTCCTCCACTATAGACAGGTATATAACTGAGTATACCTCACTTTTTTTGAAATGTTGATGGCAACAGTGCCCACTTTTTCACAATAATAATAATAATAACAATAATACCCAGTAAGCTGAAGAACACATCTAGGGAGAGAATATTCAGAGATCATTTCTTTCCTAAGTCTGAGAGTAATTCAGTTTATCTTACCCAACTCCCAAGCAAGTATTATGCTCTAGATTGTAGCATAACAAAAGCTAGAAGCACAATCCACACAAGGCACAAAAACAATAATTGAATACCCAGAAGTCAAACACATAGCCAACGCTTCTATAGTTTTGGTGAAGCATTAAGCACGGAGAGGAAAGTTTTGGTTTTCTGGTACCTGCCCCAAGTTCTGCTTTGCTTTTTTGTTGGATCAAACACTAAGTAAAAAGCAAATCCTTGCAAAGAATTCCCTCTACCAAGTACTATATAGGCACTACCTCTGTGAACAGAAACCATTGTGCCTCTCTAAGATGTTGTGTTTTCTCATTATATACCTGAAATAATAATATGAAATATGAGCAAAAGTTGTACCTCTAGTTTCTTACAATGATACACTTCTATACATTGTAGACCACAATTTATTTATTGTATTGGATGAGTGGTTCTAATTGAAGATGAACTGAATGACCATACTTCCAAGTTTAAGGTGGAAATTTCAAAATCTCTAAATCAGTTGTATATGAACACTCTAAATCTATTTTATACATCAGAATACATGATCTGCATCCATCATACAATCCTTTCATCTGCCTCCTGAGGACTGTTCAGGAAGTGCAGAACTTACTGCATTTATTATGGCTTTGTTTATAAAAGGCTTAGTCTTAATACTGTAGAAAAAACAGGATCCTGTGACATCTGTAAGTGTACATATAAGTATATAATTAATATTAACTGCACTTGCAGCTGAATATAAGCCTAGTAGTGCTGAAATCCACCAGGAACAGTAAACATCAGTGCTAGCTGTACAGCATTAATTCAATGGTACTCACAGCTATATTAGAATATAAGTACTATGTATACTTATACTAAGTATAAGGCTATGTTTTGCATATACAACAGTGACCATAAATTGAACTGACAATAAGAAATGTAGTAATTTATATGAAGGATTGACCATTAACAAATAGTATGTTTTTAGTGAATGAAATTAAAACTGTCCAGCTTTGCCAGTCTTCTTAACAATACCATCACAGCCATCTCTGATTTCCTGATACATATATCAGTTGCAACACTACAAATACTTCCATAAGAAATGCTTAATACCAAAGTGAAATAGAAAGAAGATTTAGAGAGATTTACTGTGTGGTAGCTGTCACAAATGATGCTACTTTTATGAAAGATGGTCATTGCCAGAAAGTAGCTAAGAGATGACAGGTATAATTAAAATCTTTGGTTTGAAAATGCCTCAAAGAATGTATATGGTATGACAAGTGAGACCTACTAGACAACATACCTTCAAAATAAAGATTAGAGAAAAACTACTGATTGCTAATTTTCAGGAAGATGGACATTTTTGTTTTAATTATCTTCTAAAAAGATTTCCTTTTGTGTCATTTTTTCAGACAAAAATCCAAACTGACTGAAGTATAGTCCGCACTTTCAGCTATGACAGGAATCGGGATCTAGTTCCAAGACTAATGTCTAGAATATGCTTGGATGTTTGGGACTGCAGTACAAAGACCATGGAACAAATGGTCTCAAAATAAGAATGAAAAAGAAATAATAAAACAATATATTGTATTTAATATATAGCCTAAGTGTACTTTCTCATAGTGAGTGTATATGTAACCAGGCATTGCAGACTAGTGCCAAGAGCCTAGTTCAAGAATCTCTGTATCAAGAGACTTATGCTTTGAATACTAAATATCAAAACCATGATTTTGAGACTCTCTAAAGAACCACTCCTAAAACAAAAGGGGCTCCTTGCATTGGGGTTGTGGTGTGCAGGCACATAAATGTACTTTAGTGATTAGTTTATGCTTATTTTGGAAAATGGATTTTTGGATATCCTTTCTTGCAGAAATTTAGAATTAATCTGCAGGAACGCTTTATCATAAATATGTTTATTTACTTGAAAGCTTTAAAGTATCTAATCTCCTTTCTTGCCAGAAATTACTTCAGCCAAGAACTACGCTTTCTTAAATGGGTAGAAAAACATGTATACTAGGAGATGCTCAAAGTCTGGCTTTATAAGGGTTTTGAGTGTCAGGATCAAGGGATCCGGGAGATGAGTTTTTTACAGATGATTCTGAAATATAATGCGTAATTCTATATGTCTACTGTCGGACAGATAGGACAATCCCTGCTGGATTTGTATAGTCACATAGTGTACCTGAAAATACAGGATAACAGATCTTGCTGTTACTACACTGTACCTACGATAAGCTGTAACATACCAAAAGGAAATTTCAACCTTTCTGGAGACCAGTAACTTTCATCCACCAAGTACTCTGGGTGGGTATCCTACCAAAAAAAAGGACTTAGCCTGAGTGTAGGAGGTCACTAGAAGGAAACTAAAGGAAAGGTTGGTAAGAAATGCAGCACCACAAAGGAATTCACATTTTTGAACTGAAAGAATGTCTTTACAAATAGAACACCATCTAAAAGCATGATTATAAACTTCAAACAGAGCCTGACCTCAGGCAGCATGATGACCTATCAGAGCTAAGTAGGATTTCACTGAAGCAACAGGATGAGTCTCCAGCTAAGGAATCAAGTAGATGCCATGCATATGTATGTGTATCACCCTCTCAACACCCCTCCCCACTATTACAGGATACTGCATTAGAATTACAGGAATGTTGTATATAGCCAGTGATGGCATTGGCTCCACACAATGGATTTTCAGGCCTCCAGTATTTTTTCTCACACAACTTTGACAGTAATTTATAAATTCTTAATAAACTTGTTTGTTTCATATTAATTTGCATTTATACGTTTAGGTAATGTTGTATTCTAGCATGTATTTGATAAAGTAATGACTGCCATATATACTGTTGTCTGCCAACCTTATGCTTACTTGTGCTGCTAGTGTACATTATTGTTTTCAGTTTAATTTTTTGAGACTGTATGAAATATATTCTTATAGGATTATCATAAAAACATTTTCAAAGGTGATTACATTCTCATGTTGGTTTTTTTTTGTTGGTTTTTTTTTTTTTTTTTTTGGTTAAGAAACAAAACGGTTAATTCTTCTTGGTAAATAAAAACAGACATTTTTGAACAGAAACATAATCTGCAGAATTTAGAAAAGAAGGGACTTCTATTGCAAATAAATTCTGTATGCAGTGCACATACCCACTTCTGCCCAAAGCTATAGGATGGAATGATGAGTTAAATACGACCTATTTAGCTCTGTCCTTCCCAGCACCCGGGGGGGGGGGGGGGGGGGGGGGGAAGAAAAGGAATATCACTTTATTTGAAAAGAAAAACTCCTTGAGGTAAAGATTATATAGCTTCCTCCACATTAAACCTTGAGTTGCACTTTAATGTACTTTGCTCCTTGTAGAAGTTATCGTCACTTTTTCAATATTTTGCCTAATCTATTTTCTTTACACTTTCTTTGGAAAACTATATTTGAATTATGTAAATCTTTATCCATCTGTCAATATGGAAATAGTCACCAAGAGCACTTAGAAAAAATGTAAATCCACAAAAATATACAAAAAGCTGTATTGCAGAACTGTATAACCAAGCAAAACTTATTTTATTCTCCAGTTATGTTTACAGGATAATAAACCTCAGTCAGGAAAATTTAGAAGGATTGATTTCATTGTTCTTTATGCCCCCAATAACTTTATAAGAAAAGATGCCATGTTATGGGGGATGGCCTGGAATTTTGCATTAGATGCTATTGCTGTTTAAGAAAAGATGAAAAAAATATATATATTGGGAGCACAAAGAGATTATTTTCAGAAGTAGTAACAACATTAGTGAATATAATAAATAAGGTAGAAGACTAGCTGTCCAACATTCATTTATTCAGTCTCTGAAAAAGCAATCTTAGGTTTGATATGGGTTGTTCAAGGCCTTCAGCTTTTAAAAGAAATATTCTGTTACAGAACCTTGTAAACTGAGTAGTGTTATTTAGGGGACAGCAATAGCATTGTTGTAAAGTTAAGAATATTCAAAATAAATACATTTTATATATGAAAAAGAATGATATTATGTGATTAGGCTTTTTTTTTTTCTTTTTTTTTTTTTTTTTTCCTAATGCAGGATTTATTTATAAGTGAATCGTCATAAATGATCACCTTCAATACTATTAATTTAAATGCCTGGTTTCAAGTATGAATAGTGCCTATGACTTCAAGAGTGCCTAACTTCAAGAGTCCTCTGTATACTTCTCCTGGAAAGTAATCACAGTGCAAAGTCCTGGTAATATTTTAAATATGTTATACATCAACGTGAAAGTCTTCAGTTCTGTCTAGGAGCAAACATTTTTCTCACACAGTTCTCCTTTTCCAGAGAATCTAGACATATCTAACAGACTTTATTTAGCCTTTAATTGCTTATCTTTGTGTTCTGTTTATCAAATTGTGTAAATTAACTAAACACAACAATGTCTACAACAACCTTATCTACATTTATATCCTAAATCTTATATAAGTAGAAAATAAGAATCAAGAGAAAACTAAATCCCCTATCAGGGGGATTTAGCATAAATATAGAAGAAAAATGTCATATTTTCTTAACAAGTGCTGTGTCATATTAAAAAAAAAAAAAAAAAAAAAAAAAAAATTCTTCAATAAGTGATGGGAACTGTAAATATGCTTTACATGCACATACATTTATACACACAGAGCCCATAATTTATGCTTTGGCCTTTAAAGTGGTTGATCAAAAAAATAGTTACCTAGTTTTCAATTAATTTCTAGTGAGAAAAGATTCAGAAAAAAAAGTATTTTTAGTGGATTCACAAGGCTACCACAGCATGATTTGGTATCTGGTTATTTTCACTATACAGTTCAGACATTTTTTGTTCACAGTAGAGCATCCTATTTTTCTAGCTATAGGACCGTCATGTGTGCTTTATTTTCAACCATGAAAAATTAGCCAGAGTGCATCTTCTCATTTTCTTTCTTGATATTAACCAGTAGAGCTGTAATCTGTGCTCAGTGTTAGTGCCATTACATCTGACAGAAATGTATAACATGTTCTGTTATGTGAATAGTTAGAAAAGCACTGATCTGTAAATAAGTCTCATTGCAAGAATTTTTATAGCACATTATAATTCAATGGGCACTTACTGAATCTAGAATTCAGCATTAGTTTATATTACATGAATTTTTTACAGAAATGTAAATTAATACACTTCTATAAAATGATTACTGCATTTTCTCCTTTCTGTTTAAAACAATAATAATGACAATAATAATACTTTCTGTTTGTTTTCCACTCAAGTCTTAATGACTTAGTGATACCTAATGGGAAAGATAGAAAAAGAAAGGAGTCTTCACATTGTATTCTAAAGGTCAGCCAACAGTCTTTGGAGAGATCAGAAGAAAGAAACATACAGAAATGAAGATATTTCATTTTTTAAAAAAAATGTATTTAGGAAAGCCTTTGTGTTTGAAACAGAAAGATGTTTCAAATATTTATTCCTGCAGCATCATAGTCACACCTGTTTTCCCACTACCTTATCGTGCCCCTTTTATTATAAACATGAAAGAAAATTATGCATGCACTCATCTTTTATTTCCAATGCTCAAACATTTTAATTAGAATTTTATTGGTTTTATAGTACAACTTCAACTCTTCAGTAATTAAGAGTCTATCTGAACTTCCTTAGAATCTCTTGGCATATAGTACATTGCTATAGTTATGCCTTATCATATTAACCAAAGAGAAGCTATTTAAGTAAGTCTAAGTTCATTCAGAACCATCCATAGATTCATAAATTATTCTCTAATTAATTTAATTCATTAATTATTCTCTAGATGTGGTGGGCAAGTTACATACTGGAAAGGTATCTTATGGAATTTTAAAAATAAAGTAAACAGTGAAGAAAAATATGTAATTTAAAGTGGATGCAGTACATATTGTGAGAAAAATCTCAAATAATTTTCTTCAGACAGGATCTTCCGTGAAGCTATTTTATTTGTGATTGCAATGGTGGGCGTCCTGTCAATCAAGACCACATTTTAGTAAACAAATCATAACCTTTTATTCCCTATTACCTGACTCCTGATCACCTCCCCTGTTTCCTCATTGGCTGAGTACTACAGGTTCACAAGATACTCGACGCTCCTCTATACCATATATGTAAAATTTTTCTTTTATTCAACCCTTTAATTTCTCCTTTCTTATGTTTTGAGTACTTGTGATCTTGTTCTCACACTGCTCATCCTGTTTTTCTCAAGCTTCTAACTTATTTTGGAACAGTGAGGCCTTCTACTGTCCACTTATCTACTTAGCATTTCTCCTTATTTTGACTACACAGCTACCTTTTAATACAGAAAATTAGTTCTCTACTGCAAAAACACAACTTAGTTTCTCACAGTATCATGCATATATTACATTAGTATTTTCCTTAATAATTCTGAAAACCTTCAACATTAGAGGCATAGTGATTTACTAAAGTTTAATTAGTAGACCAGTGGTTTATAAGTGATCTAAAAGCTTTGGCCATCAGTAAACACTTTGCATGGTATCCAGCCTACTCCCTTAAACACAATTCTCCTAATGAACAATCTTTAAGCATTTGAAGTCTGATAAGTTCTGATCAGGTTCTGATAAATCAGAATCAGAAGCAAAACTTCATCTGAAGAAGGACTACTACTTTCAGGAAGAGTGAAAGACATCAAAAAATGCAGCATTTAATGAAAACAAATAAACAAACACTGAGAAGAAATTCCAAATACTGAGCATAGCATTATAAATATATATATATATATATTTATATATATATATATATATATATATTTTCTCATGAAATATAAATGGCCTTGGCAAAAATATGAAGATCTAATCATGTAGGTGCAACGGTTTAACATGGATCTAACAGATTTCAAAATATACACCTATCAAAGGGATTGGCCATTGTATAAGGTACACTTTCATTGATGACATGAAATCTTCCTACTTTTCATAGAATAACCTGAGTTGGGAGGGATCCACAAGGATCATCAAGTCCAATTTCTATCTCTGCATAGGACCACACAAAAATCAGACCATATGTCTAAGGGGGTTTGTTCAAGCTTCTTGAAATTTGGCAGGCTCAGTGCTGTGACCACTGCCCTGAGGAGCCTGTGCCAGTGCCTGACCACCCCCTTAGTGAAGAGCCTTTTCCTAACACCCAGCCTGAACTCAGGTCCTGTTGCTGGCCACCAGAGAGAAGATTTTATTAACTACCTTTCTATATGTCATGAGTCTCACAAAATGAAACAGAAAAATAAACATATTTTAGTTTGAAAAGCTTTGAACCAAAAATATATTTATGAAGTTAATATGATATGTATATATCCCTTTTGTAGGTAATCCATTTCAACATTGCCGAGAACTAATCAAACATACTATGTTTATTATCTCAGAACCATGAGGTACTTTGTTCCTATACCTAAACACCATGAATTATGTGAAAACATTCAGTTCATCAGAGGGGACATCTTACTGCCAGAATAACCTAATACTATATTCCATGAAAGAGAAAGATGTCTACAAGAGCATAGCCCAGCTGATTTATCTCTGGAACTGTAAAAGATGCTTCACAGAGTCAGATTTACTCCGTGCAAAAAGCAATAACAACATTCCTTCCTTTTGTTCTGACAAATAGTTCTCTGCAGTGTCATAATTTTAAATGGATCACCAGAAGTGATGCTTTATTGTCCTTTAAAATTCATCTCTCTTAAGAAACATAACTTAGGATACAATGAGATTTTTTTTTTTTTTTTCCCATATCTAAACAATTCTTTTATTTTTGTGAAGTTAGATTCCTAAATCTATAAAAGAGTAAAATACTTAATTTAGAGAAAAACCCTGAAATGGTGTACCAAAACAAAAACAAAAACAAAAAACACCGAATCCTCTACAAAATATACTTTTTTATTAATTCAATTTAGAAGATTGTCAAATAAGTAGCAAGCAGTAAGAAAAGAAACATGGACAATATTTGAGAGTCAGACAAAGCTAGAAGTTAGTGAAGTCAGGTATTAGAGAGACCAGCAGAGTTACAGGATTAAAGGGCAAATAAATTTCTGAAGAGGTAATGGAATCAAGTGATTTCATCAGAAGAAATAAATAAATAAATAAATAAATAACTTCATATGAAGGGAATATTCAATTCCCTTCATACTTGCTAATCCTGGAGAGGACTCCAGGACAAGATACTTGGGACAGTGTTCTATATTCATAGAACACATCAGCTCCAGGCTATCTACTCCAACTGTCTCATATATACTTATATATATTTGACCATGAGCCAGCAGTGTGCCCTAGTGGCTAAGAGGGCCAATGGGTTCCTGGTGTGCATTAAAAGAAGCATGGCCAGCAGGTCAAGGAAGGTGATCCTCCCCCTCTACTCTGCCCTGGTCAGGCCTCACCTGGAGTATTGTGTCCAGTTCTGGGCTCCCCAGTACAAAAAAAGACAGGAATCTCCTGGAAAAAGTCCAGTGCAGGCCCACAAAGATGATACGGGGTCTGGAGTGTCTTCCCTATGAAGAAAGGCTGAGAGACCTGGGTCTGTTCAGCCTTGAGTAAAGAAGACTGAGAGGGGAATCTCATCAATGTGTATAAATGCCTGAGGTGTGGGAGACAGAGGGATTTGGCCAACCTCTTTTCAGTGGTTTGTGGGGACAGGACAAGGGGTAATGGCCGCAAGATAGAGCACAGGAAGTTCCACACCAACATGAGTAAGAACTTCTTCACAGTAAGGGTGACAGAGCACTGGAACGGGCTGCCCAGGGAGGTTGTGGAGTCTCCTCTGGAGATATTCAAGACCCACCTGGATGCCTACCTGGGCAACCTGCTCTAAGGAACCTGCTTTGGCAGGGGGGTTGGACCCGATGATCTCTTGAGGTCCCTTCCAACCCCTTCAATTCTGTGATTCTGTGATTCTGTGATACAAAATATATTTATATTATTAAAGCCTTGTATTTCATTCAGTATTTATCAGTTTCCATTTCTCAATATAAAACAGTATGATTTTTTTTTTGATTGACTATATTTCTTTGAGTTTGTTTTTCCAAATCAGTTTACAATGGGATAAAGAAGCACCAGTACTAGCACAAGGAAGGGAGAAGGCACTTGCAGCCAGAGTTGGAAATGCACAGTTGAGGCAAAGTAGGAAATTGCTGAGACTGATCCAACTTGTGCTAAAGTCATTTGAACTAGGCTAGTCAAAATGCTGAGTTTGTTTGTTTAGAAAGGATGTCTGTGGATCATTGAGTCCAGCACCTCTGCTGAGGGGTCAGAGTCACCTAGAACAGCTGTATTGGGTTTATGTGGCAAGGTTTTTATAGCAGGGGTGAGACGAGTCCAAGATGGGCCCCATGTTAGGTAACAGCCAGTTCAAGCTGGTTCCAAAAGGGACCCATTGCTGGCTGGAGCTGAGCCAGTGAGTGACAGTGGTTGTGCCTCTGTGAGAGCACATTTTAAAAAGGGAAAAAACAGCTGCACAACAGCAGCTGGGAGAGAGAGAAAATGTGAGAGAAACAGCTCTGCAGACACCAAGGTCAGTGAAGAAAGAAAGGGAGGAGGTACACCAGATGACGCAGCAGAAGTCCCCATGCATCCCATGGAGAGGTCCCTGGTGGAACAGGATGTCCCATACACACACATTGGAGCAAATATTCACACTGTAGCCCATGAAGGACCAAACACCACAGTACATGGGGATGTCTCAGAGGATCATAGAATCACTAAGGTTGGAAAAGACCTTCAAGATCATCTGGTTAAACCATGACCCTACTGCCAATGTCGCCCATTAAACCATGTCCCTAAGCACCACATCCAACCTTTCTTTAAACACCCCCAGGGACAGTGACTTCACCACCTCCCTGGGCAACCCATTGCAATGCCTGACTACTCTTTCTGAGAATAAATGTCTCCTAATTTCCAACCTGAACCTCCCCTGGAGCAACTTGAAGCCATTCCCTTTTGTCCTGTCACAAGTTATGTGCAAGAAGAGGCCAATCCCCAGCTCCCCATGACTTCCTTTCAGGCAGTTGTGCCCACACAGGAGCAGGTACCTGGACGGAACTGCAGAACATGTGAAAGACCTACATTGGAGTGGGGGAAGAGGATGAGGAGGAAGGAGCAGCACAGAAGCATCATGGACTGACTGCAACACCCATTCCCCATTTCCTCTGTGCCTCTTGACACAGAGAAAGTAGGTGAAGAGAAGTGGGGTAAAGGTGTTTATTATTTTCCTTTAAGTCACACTATCTGATGCTATAAACTGGCAGTAAATTAGATTAATCCTCCCCAGACAGAATCTGTTTTGCCCATGATGGTAATCAGTGAACTATCTTCATGCCTGTATCTCAGCCCAGAAGCTGTTTCATCATACTTGCTCCCTTTGTCTTGCTGAGGAGGGGGATTAAGCGAGTGGTGTATTGGCAACCCACAATACCTGCTCAGGGCTGTGTCCAGATGGATTTCAAGTGTCTTCACAGATGGAGTCTCTACAACCTCTCTCAGTAATCTGGTCCAGGGTTTGATCACCCACACTGTAAACAAGGGTTTATTATGTTCAGATGGAATATCTTGTGTTTCAGTTTGTGCCATTACCTCTTGTTCTGTCACTGACCACCACTGAAAAGGGCTTGGCTGTCTTAGTTACTCCTGCCATCAAGCATTATACATGTATATATAACTACCCCTGTGACTTCTCTTCTCGAGACTAAGTAGCCCCAGTTCTCTTAGCCCACTTCTTATATGATAGATGCTCAAGTCCCTTAATTATCTCCACGGCCCTTGACAGCCCTCACTACAGCATGTTCATGTCTCCCTTGTACAGAAGACCAGAGCCAGACCCAGCACTCCAGATATGATCTCACCACTGCTGAGTAGAAGGGAAAGATCACTTCCCTTGACCTACTGGCAGTGCTTTTCCTGATGTTGCCCCAGAGACTGTTGGCCTTCTTTGCTAAGGTGTATTGCTGGCTCATGGTCAATTTGGTGCCAACCAGAACTAGCATGACCTTTCCAAAGCTTCTTCCTAGCCTGACATCTTCCAGTGTTTCAAGGGGGAACCTGGTTTCAGGGGCCTGAAGCTGGTGTAGGCTAGTCTGATAAGTAAAGACCGAGGCAAAGAAGGCCGAGGCAAAGAAGGCATTGATTACCTGTTGTGGTTTAACCCTGCTAGGCAGCTAAGCACCACATGAGCACTCACTCTTCCCACAGTGAGATGGGGGAGAGAGTCAGTGAAGTAAAAGCATGAGAACTCATGGGGTGAGATAGAAACAGGTTTCTAGGTAAAGCAAATGTTGTGCATGCAAGCAAAGAAAAACAATGAATCAGTTTCTTGTATTTCCAGGAAAGCAGGCTTGTCACATGTAATGGTTTCTTGGGAAGACAAATGCCATAATTTCAAACAACCAGCAGTCCTCCTTCTTCCACCCCTTCCCCCCTCCCCCCCCCTTTGGTTGGTTGGGGTCAGCTGGCCTGGCTGTGTCCCCTCCCAGCTTCTTGCACATCCACAGCCTCCATGCTGGCAGGCAGTGTGAGAAACAGAAAAGTGCTTGGCTCTGTGCAAACACTGCTTAGCAACAACTAAAACATTAGTGTGTTATCACCATTATTTTCTTCATAAATCCAAAACACAAAAGCCTCTCTGAAGAAAAATAACACTATCCTAGCTGAAACCAGGGTGATACCTCAACTTTTCTCTGTCCTTTCTAACAATATCCCCTTTCCTATTTGGCAGCAAGCTTATATTTGCCCCTTTTTTTGCTGTTTATCTACTTCTGTGATCCTTTCTTGTTACTCTTCACATCCCCTTCCAGCTTTAATTGCAGGTGGGCCTTGCTTTCCTAATCCTATTTCTGCACAATTAGACAGCATCTTTCCATTAAATCTGGCTTAGCTGCTTGTGTTTCTTCCTCTTGTACACTTCCTTTTATGTATGAGTTTAGTCAGCAGCTCCTTGTTTATCCATGCAGATCCTGCAACTTTTGTTTGATTTCCTTCTCATTGCAATGGACCTACCTTGAGCTCTCCAAGGTCTCTAAGACTGTCTTTGAATATAAACTTGTTGTCTTGGACCCCTGCTTCTCTTCAGGATAGTTTCCAATGGGATTCTACCATGCAGATCACTGAAGAGGCTCAAATCTGTTCTGAAGTCAAGGTCTGTGATCCTGATTTCAGCCCTGCTTCTTACATGCAGTATTCTGAACACCTGCCATGGTCATTTCAGCCAAGGCTTTCACAATCCCCAGACAGTTATTTCAGTAAGTAGGACGTCTAATAGAGTCTATCTCCTTGTTGGCTCCCTTTACCAGACTATGTCAGGAAGCACTCCTAGAACTTCCTGTGTTGCTTATGCCCCAGTGTGTTGTTCTTCTTGTGAAAGGCTACACTGATAGGCATCTTTGGCTGATACTGCAGTTTTAACGGCAACTATGAATACAGTTTTAGGCCTGAGTCAGTACCTTTCCGTGGGTGAAAAGAAGGGCACCTACTTTGGCTGGATGATTCTGGTAAAATCCTGATGTTGAAAACATATGCAAGAACGGTGGAACATGACTGCCATGTTACAGAGTGTATCACATATTCTTGGAACTTTTTACATGCCAATTATCATTAATATATAGTATAAATGATTAAAAAAAAATAAAAAATAAAAATAAAATTCATTTTTCTGCCAGAAGTGCAGAAAACAGTAATAAATATTTTACTGCCTGGCTCATGCTGCCTGGAACAAATTTTAATGAATTACATTTTAATGCTGTAATCCAAGCATTAAACTGTCAAAGTTATGATTAATAGAGTTGCATTCTAATAAATGAAAAATAGCTGTATAAGAGAAGAGGATTTTGTTCATCATTACTATGATGGTGTGATAAGGGTACTGCATTATCGACTGTTTTGTTATAGAACAAATTCTGTAGAAATATAGAGAAAATACATTTTATGGAAATAGAGCTGAATAACTGTTGTGGTTTAACCCAGCTGGCAGCTAAGCACCACACAGCCATTCGCTCACCCTCCTCCCTCCCTCTCTGGGATGGGGGAGAGAAACGAGAAAGTGAAGCCTGTGAGCTGAGATAAAGACAGTTTATTAAGATAGGAAATAATAATAAGAAGAAGAATACTTTGTACAAAAAAAATGATGCACAATGCAATTGCTCACCACCCACTGACTGATGCCCAGCCTATCCCTGAGAAGCCGGCCCCCCTACCCTGGCTAGCCACCCCTATATATTGTTATGCATGACATCAGATGATATGGAATACCCCTTTGGCCAGTTTGGGTCAGCTGTCCTGGGTCTATCCCCTCCCAGCTCTTGCTGCAGCCTTAGCCTGCCCACTGGCAGGACGGAGCGAGAAGCTGAAAAAGTCCTTGGCTTATGTAAGCACTGCTCTGTAACAATTAAAACATCAGCATGTTATCAGCACTCTTCTCATCCTGATCCAAAACATAGCACCCTACCAGCTACTAGGAGGAAAATTAACTCTATCCTAACTGCAACCAGAACAGTAACATACTTCTGAAAAGTAATAGCCATAGCAATGATGACCTTACTAGTACTGCTGCTCCAATAAAAAGGAGCAGGACCAACTAGCAGCATTACTGACATAGAAGAGCTACTTGCTGACCAAAATACCAAATTTTAGGGTCTAACTGAATTATGTGGTAGTTACTTTAAGAAAAATAAAAAATATAATATATTTAAATATTTTATTTTTTGTTTCAGCATGAAAAACAGTTTGACCTGATCATTTTGACAATTGTTCCATTCAACCAATGAGCCAAAAAAAATCAGTTAGTTGCACAGCTTTGTTTTGATTATTCTTTTCATATTTGATTCATACTCAGGGAGACTAAACAGCATAATGGTTCCAAGAGTAATCTACTATCAAATTCAAATAAAAGTTCTCAAACTAAACACAATAACATGTAGAGAGAACTTTTTCTGATGTCTTCTCAAGGTAGTTTTGAAACATGGGATTAGAAATTAGAGAGCGACTGATTAAGAATAAATATGTAGGCAACACTCATTGTTTAATATGTGCTACATTTGCAATGTGCTCTGCCTGTGCTGCACTTAGGCCTCCAGATGAGCCCCTGGGACCCCAAGAACCAGATCAAACCAACCTTATGGTTCAGACTGTGACCAAGGGCTCAGGGTGAAGGAGAACTGTTTGTAAAAGGGCTTAGAGATAAGGAGGACTGTTTATAAAAGGATAAGATAAAGAATGTCAAACATGCAAGGCCTCAAGATAACAGGAGCCTCTTGGACCCCGAAGAACTGGGCCAAACCAACCTTATGGCCCAGATTGTGACCAAGGACTCAGAGAGCATGCTCAGGGAGATGAGGTGAAAAGTTCAACTCTGATGAAGACGTCTTACTTCATCCCGACGACCACCCGGACGACCACCGGAGAGTACTATGCAAACACAGAAGGACTGATAAGATAATTAGCATATGAAGTGGGACTAGGCGGAGCTAGGAAATGAATATGCATCGATGTGTTGCGAAACTTAATGCATGTGTAATATTTTAGGGGATAAAAGAGAATGCAAGCGAGCAAATTGCACGCACGACTTTGGTGGGACTACGCCCCGTGCCGCCCAGCATTTAATAAACATACCTACTTTACAATCTTACTGATTGTGGAGTTAGTTTTTTGCGAGTCAGTTTTATATGGATATGTGACAGAACACCACATCATCCATAAGATATTTTTCTTTTCATCACTAGTAGACACTTCAAAAAGGTCAAACACAAGTCAAACTATATTCCATCTCCCTGTTAAAGAAATAACAGGGATTATATTTCTAGAACATGAATCAAGTATCTACAAAATTTATTTATAGTATTGAAGAATAATGGATGCATAGAAGTGAGATTTGAAGTATTTTATCATACAGATCAAAAAGATTTTTCTCAAGTTGGAAATCTGATTTCAAAACTGTTCAAGATATACTTGAGGATTAGTTAGCTCTCAAGTGAGTAGAAGTTCATCTCTGATGCACCTTGGTTTACTCTAAGTTGCTGCTCTGGTATGAATCATCTTGCCATGAAAGAGGTTGACAAAGAAAACACACACACACATTAAATTCTAATTTACTTAGTAGTAAATTACATAAATAATTTAACCTTTATTTACCTAGTAGTTAAAAATAACACTTCTCATTTCACTAATGATTGCAGTAATAAAATGTGGAGACTGGTGAAAGAAAAAGGCTTTTCCTCTAGAGAAAGTGAGGAATGTCATGTTAAAAATAAGTAGGAGCATTTTTTTGCAATCATTAGTGACATATAATAGGCAAAATAATTAAATAAATAGTTTTTTGTTTGTTTGTTTGTTTGTTTTAAAAATTATTAAAGTAGTTCATTTAAAAGACATATTTCTACTTTGCCAAAAAGACTGAGACCTGAACTAGACTTACTGGCACATTTCATGAGCCAGTATTATATAAGCACATTAAATATTTGTAGAGTATACTTTATTTTTTTTAAAAGAACCATGAAGAATATCACAAAAAAATATTGTTAAGTTTAACAACAGACTGTGCAGACATTTGTCTCAATAACAAGGAGTAAATTCTTTGGCCTCAGCAGAAGATAACAATTAAATAATAATTTAAGATATCTTTTAGGCCTTCTTAAAGCACACTGTTAAATCAAACCATTGTATTTTTATTCATATTAATAAACAGAAGGCACAAAATCAATGTAAAAAGACACTGAAAAAGAAATGTGTGCAAACAGCTACTCCACAAGCGAAGTAGGTCAAAGGCAGGACCATTTGTGTCTCTAGTTAACCTTTTCAAACATATTGCCCACTTATCATTAGCATATCACTTCCTAATGTCTTGGGGTCCTGCCTCTATGTAATTGACCTCTCTGTAAGACCTCTCCAAAGAAAGACATACAGTAAGATTTTTCTTAGGTATTTAGCTTTAATTTTAACTGCCTAATTTTAAGCATGTGACAATGCTACAGCAGTACAAACAGCATATTCATAGCTGAGGCAGTCCAGTAAGTAAGATTCTTTTCAATTTTTCTCTAAAAAAGAAAACGGAAACAACAGGAAAATAAAATAAAAACCCTAAAGGAACATTTACTAACCAACCTGCAATTTCCTGATAAAGTCATAAGCATTTGAAATCACTCGTATATTTATATATATATACACATATACAAGGCTGCCTTTGGTGTTCACAATCCCAAAACAGTCCTTCCTATAAGCAAGAAGTCCACTAGAGCCTATTTCCTTGTTGGCTCCTTGATCAGTCTACATTAGCCATACAATGCATACAAACACATGCACACATGCACAAATATATGCACATCAATAGTAAAATATGAATAGCAAATTCTCCAAAGATATGCCGATTAGTAATTTGAAAGAAAAAAAAAAATATATATGAAGATTTTCAGATGTGGCACTGACAGAATATCCTGCTTATATCCTTCCCTAGGCTTATATTAATTTCTCTATATTAAAAGGAATATATGTATTTGTATGTATGCATATATATATATTTCTTAGAAACATCTGTATCTAATTTCAGAAGACCAGAGGAGCATGGTTGCATGGTTGGTTTAGTTTGTTTGTTTGTTTTCCTCCACTCTGTTGCAGAAATCTTAGTAAACAAAACATTAAGGGTGTTTTGGCAGGATGACTGAAAATGTTTAATGTCATGGTCATTACTTTGTTTCTTTAGATCTTGGAGAGCTTTGAGTAGATAGTGCCATCAAAACCAGTGAGCTCTTGCTTTAACTAACCTAGTCTTTAAGTTAAATTATTTAAGTTAATTAAGTTAATTATATTAAGTTATTTGAATGAAATTAAATAAATAAATTTGAATGAAATTAAATAAATAAATACAACAGTTCTTAAACTTTTTTTTTTTTTTTCTCTTGAATAATGTGCACATGGTATCCTCATTTATGACTTTTTTTTCATTTAAAAAAATGTGTCAGAGACAGGCCTTACTGTATTTTCAGTTATTTCTAGACTGGCGTGATACATTTGTGGACATAGCGTTTGTTGTCAAAAACAGATTCAGAGACTTAAAGTATTTCTAAACCCATGTTTAAATCTTCAGCAAAGACATTTATCAAGTCATTGTGCTATGCCTGATTTTTCCCAATGGATATCTTTAACACAATTAAAATTAAAAACTAGTCAATGAAGAAAAATAATCATGCATTTTGTCATAATTAAAATATACTGCTGTCCTGGTTTCAGCTAGGATGGAGTTAAGTTTCCTCCTAGTAGCTGATAGAGTGCTGTGTTTGTTTTAGATTTCGGATGAGAATAATGATGACAACACAATGATGTTTTAGTTCTTGCAGAGCAGTGCTTACACTAAGACAAAAACTTTTCAGCTTCTCACACTGCCCTGCCAGTGAGGAGGCTGGGGGTACACAAGAAGCTGGAAGGGGACAGAGCAGCTGACCCAAACTAGCCAAAGGGATATTCCACACCAAATGACGTCATGCTGAGTAATTAATAAAGGGTGTCTGTCTGGGATTGGGGGGAACTGTTGCTCAGGAATAGGCTGGGAATAGGTCAGCAGGTGGTGAGCAACTGTATTGTGTATCACTTGTTTTGTACACATTATTAGTAATAGTAATATTATCACTATTATTTTCTTTCTTTTCTGTCCTAATAAACTGTCTTTATCTCAACCCACAAGCTTTTACTTTTTTCCGATTCTATCCCCCATCCCACTTGGGTGGGAAGAGTGAGTGAATGGCTGTGTTGTTCTTAGCTGCCAGCCGGCTTAAACCATAACTGTTTAGTTAAAAGCTATGTTTTTCTCTCAGTTTATGTCTTTGCCTTGTAATCTACATTTTACAAACTTGTCAAGTGGTAGATTAATGGCTCATCATCTTCTCTGCATATGTGGCCAAAGGGACGAAAAATGAAGTTGAAGCATTCGATTTTAAAATATGAGTACTGAAAATAATTAATGTTTAAAAGTAATGCATTTTAACACAAAGACTTTCCTGCACTTAGCAGTATCTTACCTTGAAATGTAAGGTAACAAGTCCTTGCATGGAGTGTCCATAGTATTTTTTAGCACTTATTAAAGAAACTAAGCATTATAAAATGCAGTAAGGACTGTCATGGTTATCCTGAACTCCTTTTGGAGTGGTGTTCAGCACTGAGACCAGCCTGATAGCTTGTTACATGAAATCTTTATATATTTCAGTGAAAACGAGTAAGGCAAAAGTTATTTGGCTTACCTAATTTCATTGCTTGTATGCCACTGAGAGGCTATAGACTAAGAGAAGGAATACACACCAGGAATCAATTGGGCTGACTGGAGTAAGTATATTATGAAATATATGAACATGTACAGACAGCAAAATGCTGTTGTATGTTAATATGTATTATGTATATGACAGTTAATGGCTTTGTTTGGAGCATTTTGTATCTCTGGGTACTAGAGATACAATTAAACTGCTGTATAGTATAGATTTATTTTACATGTTTTCTTCTTGAGGAAATGGTAAATATAACACATTATTATTTATTAAAACCAATGCAATTATTTAGAATTTAAAAAAAAAAAAAGTATTGCAGTTTTACAATGGTTGACTGTTTTGAAAAAAAATCTTGCAAATCAGAAAATACTACAAAGTAAATACTAATAGAATTACTACATGGATGACAGATAAACAATATAAGCAATAGTTACTGTTAAACATCCATAATATTTGTTAACACTGTTGCATGGTATCATGGAATAATCTTTTTTTTTTTTAAAAAAAAAAAAAAAAGGTTATTTTTCAGCTTCTTTCAGGAACAGTAGCATTTTTTTCTTTTTATACCAACAAAGGACCTTTGAAGCTATATATCATGCAATTTAGTTGAAAACAAAGGACAAGATTTATTTATGTTTTTATGTCGTAAGCAATACATTTCCATCTCATTAACAATACAGCTCTGAATTATTCTTAGATATTCTTTCCATTTACCAAAAAAGACATAAAGGTTCTATCTAACAAACTCCTTCTTGCAACCAGTACAGTAATTTAGTGTTGCAAAGAGATAGATGCAAAAAAGACAAATAATTAGAGCTAGTGATATTGAAGCCTAACTGTATATGACATGTTTACTTCAAAGAAATTGTGTGTCACCACAGTAAGGAGGAAGAGAAAAAGTGTTGGCAGACTGCCAAGCCAAGTTTCTGTTGGGTGACAGTCAGAATCTAGAAAAATGTTTCTGTTATTTAAGCAAATTTGACAACAGGCAAATCAGGTTATAAAGCTGTCTCTCAGTAAGAGATACATGTGTCATTATAGGGTCATAACCATACTCACATTAATAAAAGACATTTTGCTTGTTCATAAGTTCAAAGATGGCTATGAAATGTTTATTTATTTTGGACAGCACCTTGAACTATATTTCTTTTGAAAGTACTTTGAAACAGAAATGTTGAGCTTCAAATGTGTTTGTTTTTTTTTGTTGTTGGTGGTGGTGGTGGTGTGTTTGTTTGTTTGTTTGTTTTGGTATTTTTTGTGTGTTTGTGTGTTGATTTTTTTCTCCTATTGAATTTTCTAAGTTTTTTAAACTTCTGAAAAAGAAGAATATCTAGAAAGCTTACTGGAGGAAAGAATTCTACATTCCTGATACAACATATTAAGACTGTAATTAATACCAGCATCAGAAAAAGGGAAAGACCAAGACTATGAAACCTAGTATTTTTCTCTCAGAGTTTGAATTAGTCACTCTAAGATGTAGCTGACACTGCTGCTCCTTCTTCCATCCCAGGGAGGGTTGATGATCCCTCCCAGCTACACCTCCTTTGGAAGCAGGGAGAAGTCACAAGCCAGAGCATATCTCTTTCCCTTCTCAGCAGACCAAGAAATGCAAGAAGATGAACAGGGTCGTAAAACATGTGGGGAGACAAGGGCTACTTCTTGTAAAAGGGGCTTAAAGTAGAAAATGCTGTCAAGATCAAGTATTTTGGAGTAAGGCTTAACACAAAGTTACAGGTGAACACCATGTAAAGAGGAGTGAACAGAGAATAAAAACATGAGAGACAATCTACACATCTCAGAAGCCTTTCAAGTCCCTGTTTATCTATCCCTTATATAAATCTGTTTTCCTGGGCCAAGCTGTAGTCACTGAAAATCACTTTGAGACTTCTTTCCCTTCCACTAAACCTGCTTCAGACAAGCCTTTACCCGTTTCTAACAAAAATGACTTCTTATCTAATTTAACCAAATTAAAATTCCTCATGAAAACACACCTTGTTTCCATTATCATATCCTCTCATAGGTGGTCAAAGCCTAGAACTAATTTCAGAGGAGCAGAATATCATACCTAGCTGTGCTCATGAGCTGATGTGTGATACTGGATAAGTATTATGGTTTTTAGTGCCATACATCTCTTTAGAATATATGGGCAGAGACTGTTTTTTGGGGCAGAAGATACAAAATCAAAACTCTTGTCCCTAATAGGACGTTTCTCAAAAATAAAGAAACAATGCCTGAAGAAAGAAAAAAATATAAATACAGTGGACATATATTAAATAGATAGTTTGGCTTTACAAGAGTTTCCTGGAAAACAGGCCATTTTCTATAAATTTTGTTAAATAATTTCCATTGTCTGCTGCACTTTTGCTTTCATTGGGCCTTGGAAATCTTGTATATAGCATGAGAAAAATAGGTTAAAATATTATGATTGCCATTGTGTAGCCTTTACTGTTTTCTGCATAGTCTTCTTAGATCAACAGTTCAGTTGAAATTAGTTCTAACATGTCCATGACATTATAAACAGTCTGAAATTATTATAAAACATTGCATCAGAGATTTTGATGTGATGAATTTATGCCTGTATTTCCTCAGATACCAAGTATACTTTACAAATAAACCATTTTTTCTTCCTGATTCTGGTTTAGTCATCTAATTATATTATATAATTTAGTGATCGAGCTGCATATTTTACTAATCAACCAGTACACATGTGAGTTGCTTATTTTAATAGTTGAGAACTTAGATTTTCACATTATGTAGCTTCACAAAGTATTCAATGGGATCAGTGAATTATAAAACTCAATCAGAATGATATCTAAGCAGGCTCAACCCAAATTGGGTTCTAGTAATTCTCTGAGAGATTTTTCATCTTCAAGGATTATTTAAATACGAAATGCTGTAATTTTTGTCACTTTGCCTCCTCTTAACTGCTGCAGAAATTATCTCTGCACATTCTAATGCAATTAAAATTTTTACTTTCTATCTTCCTGGCAGGGTAAAATAGCCAATATTGTGCTGCCAAGTTAATTATGTTCATGAAAGCTGGCTTAAAAGCAGCTCAGAAAAAGGTTTGCTACCTTTTTTCCTTTTATTTTTATTTTTATTTTTTATTATTATTTTTAGTGTATGTATTTGTGTGTGTGTGTGTGTTTGTAATCTTACCAACCTGAGGTTAAATCCCTCAATTAACATACCCTAACTAAAGAGATATAAGAAATTGTGACACTATCCTGTAAAGGAAGAGAGTAAGAATATATTCTGCAAAAGTTCCCTGAAATAGGAGCTCGGGTTGGGTTTTCCTATGCAGAGATTGAGAAACTGAATTTATTATGAGCATTTGCATACAGGACACAGTTAGAGGATGCTGAAATGAGAAAGACAGCTCCTCATGGTCAGCTCCATTTTCCTCATTAAACACATTAGACAGAAGGAACTGAAGTTTTAAAAAGGCCAACATCGTAAAACTGCCTGATGGTTTCTCCTCTGAGGGAAAGGGATTTTGAGCATTATTGGGAAAGCTTTACTAATATGTATTACCATCCTACAAAAGCTGTAAGTAGATAGAAAAGTGCGGGCCAAATAGAAAGCTGGGGAGAAAAATAATCTCTTTACAATGAAGGATCTTTCAATAGCACTTTCAATAGAGAAAAGCAATATGGGTCTCTAGGAATAGAGGCTGGGGTGGCTATTTGGTAAAGTTACTATGATTACAGCTTGAAAAATTAACAAAATACAGGACCTAGGTAGGTTTCTGCAAGACAATAGGTGATAAATCTTTGAGGGCTTTGTACACAAGAGAATTGTTTGTTGTGATGTTAAAAATACTTTTTTTATATAAGTAAATAACTTTGGAGAATTTTTAATTCTTTAGACAAGAATTAACTTTTACTTTAGGCAAGTTTTAATTCTTAATATTTTTGATCATGTGCAGAAAGAAATGTTAATTAAAATGTTGCAGCTGTATCTTTGCTGTATAACACTAATCATGGTGAGTAATATGGAAATTACATTGTGTAACTTCATTTTAGTTCATAGTCCTTGAATTATACATTTGGAATCCTGTGCTTGTACAAAATGTTCTAAACTGTTGATTTATTATGCTTTGGGAAATATATGTAAATGGCTACACTTTATTTCTACTACTGCTGGTCTGCAGTGTATTTGTTATTTCTGAACAGTAAACAACCATCATACTTTTACTTACCCACCCCCCTCAACACACATATTTGTATATCCACCTCAACAGAGTTGCATAGAGATTTTTCGACAGTATTTCTGTGTTTTCATACCAACTTGGTCTCAGTCCAAAAATACATTACCAGTGTCCATTAGGCAAGAAACATTCCTGTTTGCTTTGTTATTCAGTAGGCTAAAACTTAATCTATTCCTCATAACACTGAAATGAATGTTGAACAAGTTACTTAAAACTCTACATGAATAAAATATTGGAATCAGGCCCTAAGGGAAAGCTAATATTTAATGGTTAGATGCATAATATTGATACATTTTGTTACACACAGCATTCAGAATAGATTTCATGTTGAGAGTTTCTAAAGTGGTACTTTAGTTGGAATAAAGCAAAAATTGGTATCTTTTATGACCCCTACAATTTCGTGAGGGATTAAATCCTATCTTTGAGATAAATGTTAAACTGTGCTCACAATAACATGCAATAGTGCAAGTGTAAAGGAAGTTAATAAATAGTTTTTTGTTATTGTTATTGTTCTTTATAATTAGATAATAATTTGCATTTAATATATAAATATTTTAATTATTTTTAAATTTGCACTTTGTTGGCAAGAGCTACCATAGCACTAGGCATGGAAATTGAAAATGGAAATTGAAGAAATAAAGAAGGCTTGAAATTCTGCTATTGGGTTTTGTGCAGAGGAAAAGATTCTTTACTTTAAAAAAACTAAGAGCTACACCATAGTTATAAAACTATACAATAATGAGGTGATATTGATTATTATGTACTTGATCACGATCATTCTGCAGGAACAGGAAATAAGCTCTTGTTCAGCATAGTTCTTCCATTATCATGGACTAATGAATCTAAATGTGTCTCACACATGTAAATATGTCTTTACCTATATAATTTTGGCTTTAAATCTTTTGGTATGAAGTCATCATTCTTCTTCCCTTTTTGTTGCTCTGTTGTAAAAATTGATAAAAGAGGCCAAGATTTTCTCATATAAAGACTGATTTCATTAGGAATCACTTATGTATATGCAAACCTATTCCGTCCTAGCATTTAGCTAACCAAAGTTAATGGAAAAAAATTACTGAGTGCGGAATGGGATAGAGAATCTTAAGAATACCCCAGAATCCTAAAAATACTTTCTAAAAAAATCTTTTAAATTCTCTAA
Organism: Oxyura jamaicensis; assembly: GCF_011077185.1. Taxonomy (NCBI): domain Eukaryota; kingdom Metazoa; phylum Chordata; class Aves; order Anseriformes; family Anatidae; genus Oxyura; species Oxyura jamaicensis. The sequence goes on along the minus strand of NC_048893.1, from coordinate 49,229,628 downwards.
AAACACATCTCTGGTTAAAAAGTCAAAATCATTTCACCATTTGTTTAAATATTGACAGAATTTATTTACTGTCATGTTGCACAACTAGTTTTGTCACTGTTACATAGTGTTAATTCAGAAACAATTCTAATCACACTACGCAATAGGAAAGAAAGCATTTGAATTACACTGCTTTACACATAAACCACATGTTGATCCATGAATATAAAAGTAAGATTGAAATAACATTGAAGGACAGAAGATATATCCATTCATTATATTTACTTTTTTTCTCCTGTGAATTATATTTTTGAGAAATTTCCATAAAATAAACATAAGGGTAGATTAATGTGTTTAACAATTTGAAATATGAAAATAACATGAAAATAATATGATGATAGTGGTTCTATACATCTATAGTTTTAGATATTTGTTTTGTATCATAAAAACAAAAATCCTGAAAACAGTAAGGAATCCTTCTTTAATTAAAAATAAAAAGAATATTTTTATTTTTTAAGTCATTCAACTGTGTTAACTCAATATGAAATAATTGCCTAAGGTGACTTGGAAATTAAACTGATATTCACATTTTAAAGAAAAGGTACAGCATTGAAGAAGCTTCTGGGGTGGAGTATAGCTGCAATACATAGAAGTTCTCTAGGCCTTAGATGTTAATCACCCTGGGGGAACTCAGTGTGCTGACTCTAAGAGGAACAGTGCGGAGTGTGGAGCAGAGTGGAGACACCACAGCTAAGCTCTGTAATAAGAACTTGATTGTTCTTGTGCACACTGAAACCGATAAGCTGCACATTTGCTACCCTGACCTGTCATGTTTTTGACAAAATACCGTACCTTGGTGAACTTTGCTCAATATAATATCAAAACACACCTCCATCACAAAAGCTACCCACCTCCAAGGTGCAATTACCCCTCACTGATCATGCACTCTGAATTTCTCTGAGCCCATACCTTTAAACAAAAGCGAGAAAATTTTACACCAATTGCAACCATGGTATGCACTCAAGCTCCACCTAGAAGATAGAAAATAATATATATTGGCTTAAGAGGGAGAGTTTGTTAGGGAAGATACCATCATGAAGAATGCCTTCTGAAATCCAAAAGAACCTGTGTACGTGTTGCTTTACTTTAACTTTTAATGCAACACTCAAAATTACAAAAGTCAAGGGATCATATTCTAAGAATTTTATTATTATTATTTACTTTCTTATATCCTCTTAAAAATACATTTTCATTCAAATAGGGATGATTTTGCTGTAACAGCAACAGGTATAAGTGAAAACACAAAGAACAATGTGAGAATCCCAAATAAGACACAACTACCTCACTATAAACAAGATATATTTCCTATTTACTTTTCATTTATGTTCAAAAAAAAGAAAGTGAAAGACTGTTATTAAAGATCTTTCCAAAACGTCATATTATCTCTGTCTCAGCAGGAATTCCAAAAATCAAAGAAAAACTCAGATATTTTGACATAAAGGATACTAATTGAAAAGTGTCTCACAGTTTCATCTATTTTGACTGCATGTAATATATTAATTCACATTTGTTTGTAGATGAAAATAATCAGCAATTATATAAACTCTTTCAAGACATATTGTTCAAATGATATACAATCTGCTCTTTAATAACCCTTTATTTTCCATATTTCCAACTTGATCTGAACCAGGCAGTAAGGATCTTCAAAACTGTTTAATGTAGATAAAGGGAATACAACATTTACACAGCATCTCAAAAAGGAAAAGGCTCTTTTTTCATATTATGGATGAGTTTACAGTGAAGACCTATTGCAGATGTTGCACAGCACAAGGAATTATCCCTTTAATCCCTTCTAAAATTGAATCAATAATAGAAAAATATCAAAAAAAAATGTTGTTGATTTTAATATCATTAAAATTATTATTGAACATTACAATAGGTATAAGCTGAAAAAGCATGTTTACAAAGAAAGTGCAGGGGAAGCAAGCCTAACTTGTCACAGTTCCTCCCAGCTGCTAGGGAAAATGGGACATCTTCCAGTTGCTACTTGGAATATTATTGCTTTTCTCTACATTTAACTCCCCTTCCTGTCTTTCTTCAACATCCGTTCTTCAAGAATAACATCTCCTCGCACCTTAAATAAGTATCCCAATGTTATCAACAAGACTGCTGCATTAAGGAGGAATATCAGTAAGATTTTATGGACAATCAGAGCCAGGTCATCTGGTTTGCCGGGTGATACGTTAAATGAGTCTTCAGTCAGCTTTGTTAGAAGGGACCTCAAAGATCATCTAGTTCCACTCCATTTGCCACGGGCAGGAATTCCACCCACTAAATTGTCAAGACCTCATACAAACCTGGTCTTGAGCACCTCCAAGAATGAAGCATCCACAAACTGTTCCAGTGCCTTACCACCCTCTGAGTGAAGAATTTCCTACTATCTTCTAACCTAAATCTTCCCCCATTTAGTTTTAAAACATTCCCCCTTGTCCTGTCATTATCTGAGTGAGCAAAAGGTTACTCTCCATCTTTTTATAAGCCCCCTTTAAGTACTGAAAATCTGCAGTAAGGTCACCCTGGAGACTTATCTTCTTCAGGTTGACCATCTCCAGCTCTCTCAGCCTTTCTTCATAGGAGAGGTTCTCCAGCCCTCTGATCAACTTCAAGGCCCTCTTCTGGACCTGTTCTAACAGGTCCACACCCTTCTTGGGATTGGGGGCTCCAGACCCAGATGCAGTACTCCAAGTGAGGCCTTACAAGGGCAGAGCAGAGGGGAACAATCACCTCCCTTGACCTGCTGGACATTCCTCTGTTGATGCAGCCCAGTATGCAGTTGGCTTTCTGGGCTGCAAGAACACAATGCTGGCTCATGTCAAGTTTTTCATCTACCAAAATGCCCAAGTCCCTCTCTTCAGGGCTGCTCTCAATGACTTCTTCAACCCAGTCTGTGCTCATGTCTGGGATTGCCCTGACCCAGGTGCAGCACCTTGCACTTTGACTTGTTGAACGTCATTATGTTCACATGGGCCTACTTTTCAAGCTTGTCCAGGTCCTCATACAAGAGAATTATTTCTCATCCCTTGAAAGAAATGTGATCATTTCAGATACAACTCCAGCTACCTCATTTAAAATTCTAAGCTATAATAAAAAATTATACCTTTTCTAAGGACATTTGGAATAGATGTGGGAATATTAAGAGTTATGTTATAAGAACCAAGTTCTGGATTTTATTTTGTTCCCTGTATTTCATATTGAACCCTGAATTGTGTCTATTCTGGTAGATAAACTGATTTAAAAAATTAAAATAAGTGTTTTTAAATGAAAGAAAGTTAATAAAATACAAAATGAAAGCTTTGTTGACCCTGTTGTTGATTCAGTATTATATAACTTGCATACTAAAATAGCTATAGAGAGTGCTATGTTCATCATATTTTCTTCCTGTTATTATAGTAAAGATATTTTAGGGAACTTTTTTATGTAAACTATTTTCATGTTATAGATCAGACAACATATCAGTATTTTAACCGATGAAGAAACTGTTTTTCCAAATTGCTGTTCAGTGCGATATTGTTAGCAGATAATTATCAGCAGATAATATCCTTGAATCCAATGAAGGATCTTATTAAGTAAAATGTGTTGAGTTGTGAGTATATAATAAAATTTTTTTTTTAAAAAAAAAAAAAAAAAAAAAAGCTAGAAAACAGAAATGTAGTTTCACATTTCAGTTCACAACACTGAAACTGAATCTCTAGGTAGAGCACTTCAGAATGAAGCAGTTATAATGGTAGAATGTGGATAGCAACTACAGGAAACCATTACCATGGAAGAGGAATGCTGTATGAATTATGGAAAAAGTACTGGATTATTTTATGCTGCTGAATATTTTATGACCAAATTTAAAGAATAACACAGAGAAGGTTTATCTAATGTATTATATTTACTTCTATAAAATGCAGTAAGGAAAATTGCAATGGATAATACCAAATACACAATTAAAGTGTTAGGTTACCACGTTACACTTTCTGTCTTTTTCGGTAATATGGCACTGACTCAACGCATTTTCAGAACAGTATTACTATCTTAGGCAGTTTGAATGAAGTTTGAAACTTACCATGAAGTAGTTTTCAAATTTCTGACTAAAGAATGGAAATGAGTGAAGTATTTAAAGAAACATTAGGAAAAAAAAAAAAAAAAAAAAAAAAAAAAAAAAGGAAAAAATAAATAAAGCTGGAAAAATTCTAATTATGTAAAATAATCTCTATATAGCTGGATATAGAACGCTACAGGTTTGTGTGAAGGGAACAAAGCTAATATACTGGCTTCAGAAATGTGCATCATAAAATATGTATGAAATAAATGATACAGTTTGGCTTCAGTGTTGAGTGTTGCATTGGGAAACATCATTATTATTATTCACAAGAAAGAGCCAGAACATTTACACTGAAATTATTGTTTGTAACAATCATTTTAGATAGTGCCCTTCTGGGAAACTATCCAGAGGATATATATTGGATGAAACAGTCTGCCAGCACACTAAAAGAAGACAAAAACTGCAGTACTTAGTGCAAAAAAAAAAGCCCTGAAACTAGAAACAGTATACAGCTGCAGTTCAGAAAAGACAAAACATTCTGTTAACAGGAGTAAAATGCAAAAAGAGAAGAGATTATCACTACATAAAATTTTGTTGAGAATAACCTCCTCAATTTTTTTCTGTGAACATTACAACAGGCAACTTTGATAAATGAAAATAAGCAGATTGAAGACCTGAATGTATGCATTGCCTTTAAAAATCTGTCTCTAACAGCATAGCAGTAGGAGTCAAATAAAACCAAACAAAGGTCTGAATTACACTATTATTTTCAGCAACTTTTATAATGAAAACTATATTGAAATAAGTTATTTCACTTCTGTGACTGCAGAAGAGAATAATGGCACCATAGGAGAAATTATATTCACCAAAAAGAAAGAAAAAATTGGAACAGATAAAATTTATTTCTGTAGCAGTCACTAAACATTTAGGAGGTCTGTTTCAGAATATTTATGATAAAAATAGTGATTGAGAACTGACAAGATTTTCTAAAAATGAGAAATCAGGGCAATACATCAACTAAAGGTAAAATCACAGTGACCTTTCTTCTTAGTCTAGTTTTAGTAATAGCTATAAAAATATAGCTAGGAAAATAAGCAGCCTTCTAGATACACTTACCTAGCATCCTCTCTCTCTCTCTTTTTTTTTTTTTTTTTTTTTTTCTGTATTTAAATGAGGTGCCTGAAACCTCTCCTTCTGTTTCTGAAGTATGACCCATATTGCTTTGAAATACTTCACCCTAGTATAAATTTACTTAATATTCTATTGCAATCTTCTGTAAACACACACATGCTTCAAAAGACAGTAATTCCAACTATATAAGTGTTTTCTATATGATTTCCCCAGTGCCATATTGTTTCACAACAGATTTGGTAGAGATTCTATGCGGAATTTTATTATTATTCTCAGATAAAAGAATAAATCTGTTTAAGGAAGAACTAACATTTTAGATAGAATCTTTGTGTTACCTATCACTCTTAAGAGGATTTTCCTGCCCTGTCGTGCTGGATTATTTACTGAGAATGCATTATTAGGAAACAGCCTGGAGGACTCCAAAGAACGAGAGGGCCACCATCTTTACATCTCAACGAGAGGTGCTTTATAAGAAAACCAAAATGAGGTCTCAGAGAATATGTTGATCAGTACAACTTTGATAGCTACTGGAAAGTTATCTGAATATGTTGTTCTCTTCTGCTTCTCATTTTCCAGGAGACCTGTTATCCTTTTAAAAAGATTATTAGGTTGGTTGACATAGTTTGTTTTTGATAAATACATGCTACCATTTTCATCAGCACATTATGCCTTAGGTGCTTATAGATTCATTGTTTAATTCAAAAAAATCTTGATAGATTGAAGCCAAGGTCTAAAATGCACAAGAGGCCTAAGTCTGTACATCAACCACTCAGATATTTGCTTGTGCATATGCTGCTTGGGTATTCCAGACAGTTTTTAAGACAAGGATGGAAGGCACAGTTCTTGAACTATAGCAAGGTTCATATAGAACATTGCAATAATGAACTATAGCTCTAGCTGTTCTGATAAAATGCACAAATATAGGCTAAATATTTTTAAATTCTTTGTAAATATAAGGATTAGGAAGTTCTTGATCAGGCGATCTATAGAGGTTTCAGGAACTGTATCACTGGAAATTATGAGGACAGATTAGTCAAATAATTGCTAGAATAGTCTATGTAAACTGAATTCCTCACTAGAATATGAAGCTGTGCCAGCTGACACCTACAGTTGTAACACAGTTTTATGTTATGGACCATAATAATCCACAACAGGAAAATATTTATATTCTTTTGTTAATCATGCAAAATATGTAAAGAGAAAGAAGGAGAGAGGAAGATTTTGTTTTGTTTTGTTTTGTTTTTAGTAGTAGTATTATAAGAGATTTTTTATACAATTGTAAGGATTTCTTCTGACATAAGAATGAGAATGAGAATGAGAAAACCATAAAAAATAAAAGGAAATAATAATAATAATAATAATTAGAGACATAGGCAATTAGAAGTGGAGGGCTAGTATACTTGGAATAAGGATTAATACATTTGGAAACAATATACTACTTAAATAGCTCATACTGGAGATACAGAGCTACTAGAAAGAGCTTAGGAAAGAGCTATGAAGATGACTATACCCTAGCCAATTTCAAATACAACATATAAGGAAATGAACCTGAAATCATCTTCCCAATTGGCCTGAGCACCTAACTTTATTAATACTGATAAGAAAATACTGATCAGACCCCTGTAGTTTTTTTATTGTTTATCCATAGAATTCCTGCTGGATAGTATCTGCATTGCTGCTTAATGATACTAAAACACTAAGGAATGCTCTTTGTAAATTATACAGAGGTAAATTCTCTCTCCTATATTCTTTTTGATTTATTATGTACAATTCTTTTTCATTCTTCTTTCTTTCCCTTTCAGTTAGTTAATTGCTCACTTTTTTCATTATATTTTTTTTTTTCAGGTTATTTCTTTTCCTTCATGTTCTCAAATAGTATTTAGAAAGAAAGAGCTGATCTACTTGTTCATCTGCAATAAGACATGTTATTTTTAGAAGGTGGAATCATAGCTCTTTTTGATAGTCTTAAATGCTTTTTAGACATGAACTTTAACTGGTTATTGGCACATGTTCAACTTAATAACCTACATAAAATAAATGAAAGACTAGCTTCACAATTTCCATGTCACTTCGTCTCATTTTCTATACCTCATATTGAAACAGCTCAAAATACATTATTATTTATTATGCACAAGATTCATATATCTTTTTTTCTGAATACTTACATATATACTCATTTCACCCAAGAACATCTTACTATTTACTTTTCATTCCACTATTCCGATTGCAAAGCAACTCTCATCCAATTTTATCAAACTGTAAACAGATGCTTTACCCAGACTTTTCTGCTCAAATGACATTCTTCTTGTATAGCTGATCCTTCCATCCTTCATACCTATTTTCCACACTGTTTCCCCAGGGTTCTGCTCAGCTGATTTTTTTTATCACACAAACTTTATATGGTCTTTCTGCTTTCTTACCAAGATAGGAGTAAAACAAGGCATGTTTGTGCTGAGCAGGGTATGCAATGCAAAACAGATACCACAAGGGAAGATCCTGATGGGTGAGATCCTACTGCTGCCTGAACTAATAGAGAAGAATGTGTTCAGACAAGCACAGAAGGTAAAATGCAGCAGATTTGTTCAAGGATGAAGTAGCACCAAATGACTTTGCATCAAGTCAAACAGAACAGAATTGAAGCTGCTGGGATTGAAACAGAGTAGTTGAGCAAAGGAACTGAACCTGATGACATTAAGGACATTTTTCCTAAGAAAAAAAAAATCAAAATCAAGAGAGGCTTCTTTTAGAGTCCCTTCTAAAAGCCACAATGAATTTAACATTTAAGAAGAATTATTAAAAGACCATGTTTTCATTTCCAGTACATGATGTCTCTTATATCTTTAGAGAAGTTAAATAGGCCTGACTGCACATTTTGGCAAATATTGTCACTACTGTATTTTGCTAACTTTACCACCATCATATTCAGAATATTTGATGTAATCTCTCTAGTTGAAATAAAGGATGATTGAGCTGGTCTGTTTTGACAGCTCATTAAAACTGGCAGTTTCTTTGATGTGCTTTATCCTAAACAATACTAAAGTTCAACATTTGAAACTCACAGTGATTCTCTTCTCAGTTTGCTGCTACAAGGCAAGTGAAAGCTCTGTCCCTTTGCTTAGGTGACTGAATGTCAAACCAAAAGGTCTTGTGTTTGTGTGTGTGTGTGTTTTAATTCATTCCAGTATTTTTGGAATAGTTGTGCTGCAGATCTGGATTTACTTACTCAGTACCGCAGTGGCATAATTTTTCATTTGAAATTCATTCAGATCTTGCTTATACGCATGTAGGCGAAATCTTAATGACAGTGCCCATATGAACTAACAGAAATCTGTTAGTAGATAGCCTCCCTGTTAAATTAGCTAAATCATCTGCCTTCATCCACAACCTGTAAAATCTTTTTTTTTTTTTTTTCTGCATACAGAGAGATCATCTGAAAATAAAATATTTCATAACGTTTCATAGAACAAGCTAACAAAAAATATGCCAAATACTAAAGGAAATAAGATCAAAGGAAGTGGCACTATCAAAGAAAATTTATTTGGCAAGAAATACAGAGGGCCAGGAGAATCTTGGACAAATTAAAAGAGTCAAATCAATCTTGACTGCAGAATAAAAATTTGATAAAACTGCCATTTTTGTATTACTACAGTCTTATATTCATATTTAAATAATGAAAGATGGTCTTGGCCTTTAAACCATATTCTGCTGATCTAACCCTATATCAAAGCTGAAATTTCAACCTGTAGGTATAAACTGTAAATTGAATATAGTATTGAAAACTGAAATTAACTTAGTTCTAAGAAAACTTACGGTTTATTAATACTTCTTAGAACACAAGGGCATTTAGACATAAAGTTTTTTTCTGCCATTTTCATGGTCATGGTACTGCATATATGGTCCTATGGTACTGCATATATGGTCCTATGCACCATTTGGATAGTATTAAAACAGCTTACTGCATGCATTTCTAATTCAAGATTTCCAATGCATTTCTATTAAACTAGATTTTTTTCTGAAACACTTAAGTTGTTTTGGGACATAATTGATGAACATCTCTTTAGCCTCAGATTGAAAAGAGAAGGCAAATCAACAGTTTTAAAACTATCTATGTTTCTCTTCAGATTTAATGGGGGATGGGTGGAGGGGAACATAACATAAGTGTGTGATTTATCTTTAGCTGGCAATTAGAGAATATCATATCTCAGGGTATTATGTATATGAAAAAGCTTTGCCATCTTCTGGCAAATTCAGCTACTATAAGAATATTTGGTTGGGAAAAAAAAATAGTGATTCTATAAAACATAAATCAAGAGAGAACTGTGGTAACCTTTTGAATGTAACAGATCTGAAAGGGGAGAGATTTTCAATGATAGATCTTTCTCAAAAGGCTTTCTGGTTAGTTTAACCACCTAAGACAATGAAATTATGAAGTAACCTTAAAAATGGATAGTGATAAGCTGATATTTTTTCCCAGTGAGCTCATACAGTTCAATAAAAGGCAAAGATTCTTTGCTAACAAATGAAACTTTACTGTGGATGGATTCTCAGAAAATAAAAAAGAAAAAAGAAGAAAAACAAACACACAAACAAACAAATAAAAAGATAACTGGAGGTTTTGTTGCCCAGCTACTGAATCTTTTTAACTTGACAGAGTGATTAACTCTCATAAAATCCTTTATAGTGTAGAGGAAATTGTTTTGTACCTCAGCTGAATCATTTAGCAGAAGTTCTATCTCAGCTTCTCAGCTTTTACAGCATTTGGAAAGAGAAGGCAGAAAAACATTCCTGAATTTCACCAATTTTTATGTGGCTATTTTTTGATAGTCTGTATTAATTGCAGTTCTCTTTCTTACCACAAGATTCTGCTGCCTATATAAAATAATAAGTGACATTTAAATAGTTTCTAGAACAGTAAAAGATTATTTACCTGACACTGTTCCCTGAAATGCATTAGTTATATTTGTATTAATTTTCTATTTCAGCTCAGAAACTCTCTTTAAGGAAACAGTGACACATGCCTTCTTTTTCAATCCTTCTAAATGGAAAACTGGTAAAAACTGTGCAAGAGGTTGGATTATGAATGTACAAATAGGTGATACAACTCAAAGAGCAAGTAGTCTACTTGAATATAAAAATTCTGGGTATCATTTCCCATACCGCAGAAAAGCTCAGAGACAGTCCTTAAATAAAGACAGCCTTCTAAAATAATGGAGGCTTCAGTATTACAGTAAGTCTCAGTGCAAAGTGGTAATAAAACTTCAAGTATTTGGGTTTGCTATATTCTTAACAAAAATTCTGCAGAGAAGCCACAGAATTGCCAGACTTGTAGTAGAATATGTCCTAAACCCAATAAGATTTTACTTCATTGTAAAAAAAGATCCATTTACAACTTCATAAATCTTACAGTCAGATACGCAGTGGGATAGTCTTTGTGTCATTACTGAAAATTCTTTAGACAAGGAGGGTCCAGAGACGTCTGTCAATCTGTTCTTCATGAATATGGTGCTACAGATGCACCATGCTGACAGGAGCTTCTCCAGGGAGACTTGAATGGATTTCATTTCTTCATACAGAAAGATTTCATCTCCTCAAGTTGAAAAGAAGGACATACCTTCTGATGATTTTTCACTGCATTTAAAAGTAGGAGTACCAACATAAATACCAATTTATGTAGATTTAACCAAATTTTCATGAGTTTTCTGAGCCAGAGGTGAGGAAGGACAACTATTCTTATTCTCAGTGATAATTAGGACTAAGAGGGACTGTAATAATCTTTCTGTCCAAAGCATATATATGTTTAGTTTGGGGCCCCTCACTACAAGAAGGACATTGAGGTGCTTGAGCAAGTCCAGAGAATGGCAACAAAGCTGGTGAGGGGTCTGGTGAACAAGTCTTATGAGGAGCAGCTGAGGGAGCTGGAATTGTTCAGCCTGGAGAAGAGGAGGCTCAGGGGCGACCTTATTGCATTCTATAGGTACCTTAAAGGAGTCTGTAGTGAGGTGGGAGTCGGTCTATTCTCCCACATGCCTGGTGGGGCAATGGGCTAAAGTTGCACCAGGGGAGGTTTAGGTTGAATATTAGGAAGAACTTCTTTACCAAAAGGGTTGTTAGGCATTGGAATGGGCTGCCCAGGGAAGCGGTTGAGTCACCATCCCTGGAGGTCTTTAAAAGACGTTTAGATGTAGAACTTAGTGATGTGGTTTAGTGGAGGACTTAGTGTTAGTTCAGAGGTTGGACTCGGTGATCTTGGAGGTCTCTTCCAACCTAGATGATTCTGTGATTCTTTGATATCCTCCCAGTTTCTCCTTTCCCAGATTACCTTTACTACTTTAAGATCCTCAGACTGCCCCAGTGTGTGATCTCCATGAGCTCAATAAACTAAGGATCTTCTGTTAGGTTCACTTACAACTCTGTTTCATATGCCACTTAAAAATGGTGCAGACTCAGTCTTGACACTTAACTGCTTTTCTTCTAAGTGACAGAAGCAGTAGTTATGGCAGTTATCTGATAAAGCCGATTTTCTACCATACATACTGTTTTGAAAATGAGTGGAGAGACTGAAGCACCACATGGTTCAATTCATGCAGAAACAGATTGCCTCTGGTCTGAGACCAAAGAACTGGAATAGCACAAGGAGTTATCCTCTGAAAAAGTTAGGAAACTCTTCTAAAGAAATTTATGGCAAAAAAGATATCTATAGGAGAGTTAAGACTGCTCAAGTTGCCAAACATTTGAGAGGACATGAAATGGTCTTCTGTGGTCTTCTTGAAAAAAGAGTGGATGAAGTGGGTTTTTGCTTACATATTGCCAATCATGTTGGGAGTGCAATTGTAAATGCTAAAAATGTCAAAATTGCCATTCAACACCAGACCAATATAAAACATTTCCTCTCATTTAAAATTGACCTAGAAGATCAATATTTTGTTTTTCACTGAATGTGATTGCTTTGGATTAAAATCCAAATATTCAAAATATCTAGTGCTTAGGGATACTAATATAAATAAAATAACAGTACTTTTGGCTTGACATACTGAACAGCAATTTTACAAAAATGGATTTGGCATTCCAGTCAATGCACTTCAGAAATGTGATAAGGAACTGTATAGCTTCCTACAAATGCTCTCTGGAATTGATTATCTGGAATTGAAAAGGCATTTTCATATATCCACAGTTTTTAAAGTTTTCAATAAATTTCAGTACAGTGAATGCAATATTCCTTTTAAAATCTTATGGTGTTAACAATTATCATTTAACTAAAAAATCTAGCTATAAGTATAAAAGAAAATTTAGATTTTGGACTTCAAGTAATCTGATTTATTCAGTATTAGAGTTTGTTAATTTTCTGCTAAGATAAAGGTTTCATACAAAGATTATTTTGGCATGCTGGGTATCAAAATGCTCACTATTAAATCAGGTTCTGCAAACATTTTGAGAAGATATTCATGGAGCATTTAAAAGACAACTACTCACAAATATCAGGACATTGGTTTTGTCTCATACTGGACTCAGTAGAACACGGGTATATTCAGTCATTAATTGTAAAGTAGACTACTTACAATTTTGGGCAAAAAAGATTTAATGAAGAAACAAAACTTTTAACTGTACTGATTCAAGTGTGTTCTCATTCATCATGATTGTGTATCTGTAGGAGTAGTAAAAAAAGGTACTTCCACCCCTCCACTTTTCTTTTTTCAGTGCCCACACATGAATTGGATTTCTAACTGGCATTTGCTCATATGTTTAGCAATATTGTATGCTTTTCATAGCATTACTTGTTAAAGGACTTGCAGTAAGAAATAACTCTGTGTTCCTTATGTTTAATTTGGACTATTTCTCCAAAGAGAAATAAAAGAGAGACTCTCTCTCTCTTTTTCTTTTTTTTTTTTTTTGGGGTGGGGGGTGGGAGGGGAGGGTTGGTTAGTTGTTTTTAGATATTTTTTTGGGGGGGGTGGTGAAGAGACCTTTTCCTATTTTTATTCATTTGATCTAGTACATAAGTAATACAATTGGTGTCAATATTTTTAAATGGTGGAAAATAGAGACAAACCAATGTGCATCATTTAGAAAATAATATGAACAAAATAGCTTGGCAATGTCTTAGCAAATATTTGAATGTTACAGTTTAATATCTCCACCATAAATGTGTCAGCTCATACTAAAAAATGCATTATATACTGCTACACTGTAAGCACAATGAAACTGAATCCATCTTCATTTTCATTGTCCAAATGTGCAATTAAACCCTGCTGATGTGGTAAATATAAAGCTGCTTTGTTGCTTCAATGTGAGGTTGATTATTACATGGAAACTGCCTAGTTTGAGTTTAAATGAGAAATCAAATTGATTAGCATATAATTAGAGATAAACAAGGAGGCTCATATAAAAATCTAACCTCATGCTAGCATTGTCTATTCAGTTAAGTAGGGCTCAAACTGAGCTTTCCATTTATAAACATAAATTGGACTTAGAAAGCTGAAAATTGTTCTGTCTCCTGGCTTCCAGTGATATGATTCAACATATTTGATAATCTGTCATTGTGTACTGCCATTTAGAAAAGTGAATACCAATACGTACTGTGACAAAGTCTGCTGAACTTCACATTTGTGATTCAAATTAAAGCTTTTTGTCTATTATTAAAAGAAGAAAAACCTTGATGGGTTAATGGATAAAATGCTGACCTTTCTCTGTCCACATTCTAAGCAATAAGCCCAAGTGAAGGGATGTTGCGGTTAACCCTACAGAAGTAGGACACTGTATCCTGCATGATCAGCAATCACTATTCAAAGAAGACGAGGAATCTTTACACAAGGTCCCTCTAAAACTATCCTAAAGAAACCTGTTTTTCTTTTCTACCATATACACTATCATAATTAACTATAACCTAAAGAGTGTACAAAAAAAGAATGAGGAAGATTTTATACTTTAATTGCATCCTTTCTTTTTTTCTTACTGGACTTCATCAAAGAAGTATCAAACAATTTAAGAGATATCTCCCATTCAGAAAAAGATAGAAATGGGATTAAATTGTTGCACAAAATGAACTTGCTTGTTGTTCTAATTGCATTCAGTTTTATATTTCTGAATTGATTTTGAAACCACGGGTTAAAAGTGTCCTTGCATGTGTTTTTGTTTGTTTGTTTTTCAGTATCTGAACAACATGAAAAAATAACTTATTTCAAGGCCAAATGTTTTGAAATATAATTGTTATTGTTTACCTGTTCAACTGAATTAGCAAACCTATATAGTGCACCTATAAAGGCACAAGTGAATCATTCAGTATTTTAACCTGACCATTAGAATTAGAATCATAGAATCACAGAATATCCTGAATTGGAAGGGACCCACAGGGATCATCCAGTCCAACTCCTGGTTCCACACAGGACCACTCAAAAATCAAACCACGTGTCTAAGAGCCTTGTCCAAACACTTCTTGAACCCTGACAGGCTCAGTGCTGTGACCACTGACTGCCCTGGGGAGCCTGTCCCAGTACCCAACCACCCTCTGGGTGAAGAACCTTTCCCTAACACCCAGCCTGACCCTCCCCTGTCCCAGCTCCAAGCCATTCCCCAGGTCCTGTTGCTGACCCCAGAGAGCAGAGCTCAGTGCCTGCCCTTCTGCTCCCCTCAAGAGGGAGCTGCAGGCCGCCATGAGGCCTCCCCTCAGCCTGCTCTGCTCTGGGCTGAACAAACCAAGTGACCTCGGCTAGTCCTCATATATCTTGCATTCTTTGCAATCTTTGTAGCCCTCCTTTGGACACTCTCTAATAGTCTTGTTTCCTTCTTATACTGTGGCACCCAAAACTGCATGCAGTATTCAAGGTGAAGCCACACCAGTACAGAGCAGAGTGAGGCAGTTACTTCCCTCAGCTGGCTAGCAGTGCTATCTATGCTTGATACACTGCAGGATTCAGTTGGCCCTTTTGGTTGCCAGAGCACACTGCTGGCTCATGTTCAGCTTGCCATCAACCAAAACCTCAGATCCCTTTCTGCAGGTCTGCCCTCCAGGCTCTCATCCTCCTATCTGTACATGTAGCCAAGGTTGCCCCTTCTCAGGTGCAGAATCTGACACTTGGTCTTACTAAATTTCACATTGCTGGTGATTACCCAGCTCTCTAAATTGTCAACATCAAGGTCAACAGCTCCTCCCAATTTTGTATCATCTGCAAACTCGATACACTCTCTATTCCCACATCCAAGTTATTTATGAAAACATTGAAGAGAACTGGCCCTAATATGGAGCCCTGGGAACTCCACTCGTGACTGGTCGCCATTCTGATGCAACTCCGTCATAATTGCACTTACATTAACAACTGTGGAGGTGCACTTGCTAATTTGCTCATTTTTGTTTGTTTGTTTGTTTGTTTTTCTTGAAGGTGCTTCAATGCTTAGGATGTCACACACTGTTAATAAAATCATCCATATCATGGATGTAATTGAAGGAACTATAACTGCAACTTGATTTCAGAAGCAGCTTGCAAGAGTACACTGGATTAATACACATATGTCTCTCTTGAGATAAGTGGCAGACTACATAAATGACAACTTAAAAGAAGCTAAGTATATGTGGGTCATTTCTGTTACACACATTTTATTGGCCAAACATTGCAATGCTGTACTTAGTCATAAACACCTTGCTTGGATATTGAGTTGAAGTGCAAACAGGATTCTTTCAGCGAGAGAAATAAGGAATATAAAGAACATTCTTAAAACCTCTCTGCATGAATTAAAAATCAGAAACAAAACAAACAAACAAAAGATAAAGAATCTCATGAATGAAAATAATCCTTAAGATTTATTTAAATGAAAGAAGACTACCAGAAAGAGTTTGTATTCAAGACAGATTATGCCCAAATTGTTTGTTTTATAACTGATTGCTTTGCATCTTCATAAAGCAGTTATTCCTTAGTGTACAGGCTGCTCAGAGGACCTATGCAGTCTCCACCCTTAGAAGTTTTCAACATCATGAGGTGCCTTCCAGCCTGAATGATCCTGCCCTCTTATGAGAAGAGCAATTGACAAATAAGTGTAAAATATCTTCTGTGTAGAATTGGAAAGATATTTGTCAGAATGCATGGATTCTACATTCTCAGAACAAGAGAGGTTTTGCATTAATGTTTCTGTTTAATTCTAAATTATGCCTGAAGAATTCACTACTAATCAATGATTGATCTGACGATGAGTCCTTTATAGACTATTAGTGATGGGAAAAAAAAAAAAAATCTACTCAGTGTGTCACAGCTTTTAAAAAACACCTGTTAAATGAACCACCACTAAATAAAATAAAATAAAATAAAATAAAATAAAATTGTTATTTGGAGTTTAACATTTGTGTTTTGTTGGATAAGTGCTTTTTGGCATAGTGAAGTATCTGATATCCCCTTGTTCAATCACTTAGAACATTGTGGTGGTGCTGTCTATCATAACTGGGCAACATGACCTTTTAAGTAAGGTAAAAAGGCCAAAAAAGCCAGATTCACTACTGATCCTCTGGAATGACAATAAGTTCACTGTGAGCTCAACCTACATTTGAACAGAGAAACACTGGCTTTTCACTACTTTTCATAGTAATGAAAAGACAGATGCTCCCTTGCCTTCCAATTATGTTTCCAACAGTTCAAAGCTGAAGACTTCACAAGATCTTTATAAATTCATATCTATGTAGCAAATAGTGTGGCAATAAAAGGACTTTGTCTATTCAGCACATAGTGCAGGCAAGGCAAATGAAGCAGAGTATGACCCAGTTGTCACAGACATGTTCTTACTTTTCTCTGTGAATTTTCTTAAGCATTTTTCCCCCAGAATGTCAGGTTTCTTTTTTTGATATATATTTTTTTAATATAAGAGGATACATAGTAATATTTTGCTGTAACTTGAAGATGTATCCTGAAAATATAATGGGAAATTGCTTAGTACAGAACCACTTTTTGAAACTTGACATAATTTTAAATGATTTGCATATAAGATGTAGTGAACTCCTGATATGGGGAGGGTAAGTTAAGAAAATAGGAAAAAAAAAAAAAAAAACTCTTTCACAAAATGTATTAGAGGCTATTTCAATTTTTCAGAAAATAAAGAGGAAAGGGTTTTATACCTGTAGCTGTTGTAAATACTAAAGGGATGACAGCTTGCTGGAAAAAGTGGATTAAACTTAGACAGAATGACCTTCCTGAATTATTTCCAGCATCAATTATTTGATATTCAGTTTCAGGATTCCATTCCACTTCTTTCTAGGTTAAATGGAGGTCCAAAAGAGCAGGAAATATAAATATAGTTACAGTTTTCAATATAACAGTCAAACTAGAAGTCTGGGAAAAAAAAAAAAATGAAAAAAAAAAAAAAAAAAAAAAAAGCCTATTTGCAGCAGGAAAAGAAATATGAAAATGTGTCCTTTTGTGAAACTGTTGTTTCTTTCTTGATCACTGCAGAATTTTCTGGAAAAGGAAGGTAATGCCAAGGAAAAAAGCTATCTTGTCTGAAACAGGTGAAGATCTTTTCATTGAGAGAATAAATAAGCAGAAAACAGCAATAGACCTCTTTGTGAATCTTTGCTGACTACCTTCAAAGACAGTTTAGATTCTAAGGAACCCTTATAGAAAATTCTGTGCAACATAAAAGGAAAACCAAGCAGAGGGTCTGCACACAAAGTAGTACATGATAGCTTTGTATAACAGAGTATATATATACATAATATATATTAAAAAATAAAAATAAAAAATCTAGGATTGGTCTAAAGAGCAATATCATTAAATCAGCATACAGCTCAATCTAGTAAGCCCTGCTGAGCTCAGCATGGTCACAGCCCCCTGACTACAGGACTATGAAATTATCAAAGTGCTAGAACATCTATTCCATGATATTATGTTCATATGATTAAAATTTTATTTGGATTTCTTCTGGGCCAATCCCTGAGATTCAAACATAATTCCCTCAATATTGTTTTTATAAGTAGAACTATGAAACAAAAATTTCACTTGCACAACTTTAGGTCTCAGACACCTGAACACCTTCAAAATGAGGTATATTTCCTAGGTATCTGATAATTCTGTGTGTTCAAAGATACTATGCGTTGTAGCTATGAATGATCTATTGTTTCTGAAAAGAAAAATTATATTAACAACTATTTTGTTAATTTTTTTAATTTTACCTTTGTTATTAATACTTCAGTGGAGCGTATGATGGAAGGTGTTCTTGTTTTGTTTTGTTTTTCCCTACAGCCTTCCTTTTAACAATACTTAAACTATTAGTTAGCTATTAATATACATATGCTGCATAGAAATGTTTTTCTGAAAATATGAAATTTAAAATAACAGATTTTTATTTAATAAAAATAGCTGGCCTCTGTAAGACACAGTATTTGCTGACAAAAGCAATGAAGCAGAGTATCTGCACATTCACTAACATTTTTTTCCATTTGAGTTGCCTGAGATACAGAAGTCACATAGAAATGATATAGGTCATTCCAAGCTATGTAACCTTTGTTAATTCAAAGCCTCAGTCTCTCAGTTTTGATATCTATTTCTGCCATGCCTCACCAGGGAGAGGTTAAAGCAAATGAAGCTGAGCTGATATTTTAATTATAATTCAGTGCAATAACATAAAGACTTAGCTAACGTTAATTATAAAACAAATTTCAAAGGCTTTAAATTTATATCTAAGAGGTTGTTTCTCATTTGTATTATGGTTTGTTTGATTTACTCTTCCTTCAAAATATATGGATTGGTAGTCATGGAATAAATTACCGTTAGAACTCAGTTCTTATTTCAGTGAACAGTGATTACCTGTCACAGGTGAATTTGATTCCTGCCCCATCCTACCTATTTCAACAAAAGATATTTTCAAATGATGCAATGCTTAAAAGATTGCATATAGGTGGAATTCTGTTGTGTTTCAAACAGTCATTACTGAAGTGAGAAAAATCAAAACAAACTAACTGCTGTCACATATCTGCATTTCATCAACTATTTCAGATTCACAGAACAGAAACCAGATGTGTTATCATTTTGTTCTCCAAGTCCAGTTTGCAATGACAGAATAACATAATTGTAAAATGCTTGTCACTGGGATGAGATACTCAATTTATAGTAGCTGAATAAAAATTCAGCAGTCTTCTACACTTATGACATCTGATTCTTTGTTGAAAACTTTATGAAAGCACTTGCAGTATTTTCAGATTAAAAAAAAAAAAAAAAAAAAAAAAAAAGGTATATTCCTGAAATAATTCCCTGTCATTCATTATTTTCTCATTGTTTAGAATTTCCTGTACAGTCTTTTATACCACTTCTATACAATCATATACAGAGAATAAAGAAGTGAAGTGGTGATGGGTCTACACACTGACTAAATACAGCACATTGTGCTATCCATTCTAGGTCCTCTCAGTAATTTGTTTGAAAACATACAGTCTCTTCCCCTGTATTTAAAGGTAGTTGTGTCCTGAGTTATTTACATAAGTCTATTGTGCAAAACACAGGAAGGCAAGCTAAATTATATAATTTGCATTGATTTCCCTAAGACTTTTGGCAGAGCAAACTAATAATCAGAGCACATAAGAAGACTGAAGATCCTTGCACACCTTGCTTAAAGACAACAATCAAACAATCAAACAAACAAAAACAGGTGAAAGGGGTACATTTTACTCTCCCCCATGTCAGTGAAGCAATGTCACCAGAAGAGCTCTGCACAGGTCTGAGCTGGAACCTGTACTAATCCACACAGCCATGGGTAAGAACAAAGCTGATGAGTCTACATAAAGGCAGACTTTGAAGGCTTGTAGAAGGACATTATAAGATTGATGGTCTCAGCAATGAAATGTCATATGAAGCTCTATGCAGACATGTATAAAATGATACATATGAAATAATCACAACTTCACATATTAGACACAGATAGTGTCTGTCATATTATCTTCATGACAGACACTGAAAGTACTGTTTTTTAACCAAGTCCAGGCAGGGTCAATGTAGACAGTTCCATGAAACCACTAGTGCAGCAGTAAGAACCAATTTCTAACATTTCATCATCTTTTTTATTAGAAATGCAATGAAAAGCTAAAAAATATCTTCATTATCCTACTGTACAGATCCAAGAGATGTCTCCACTTTGAACACTACGTACAGTTACTCTCCCTCATCTATAATATATATATATGTAGCATGACAAGATGTAATTTTTTCAAAGATAATCAAAGCATCAGTTTATTGAAAAAGCTGGTGGTCAAGGACTTTTCAGCTTAGAAGAAAATATGACTTACAGGAGGTATAACTGAATTTTAGTAATCACCAAAAACATGATGAGGGTGAAAAAAACATGATGAAGGTGAGCAAAATAAAATAAATAAATAAATCTTTTGAAGTTGAAAATAATCAGATGGTAGAAAAAAAACTATGAGAAACATAATATTTTGTTGCCTATTATCTTGTATGTCCCTGCATATCTGTTTATGGTCAATATTGGAGACAGAATATTAGGTTAAGTGGATTCTCTCTCTGAGCCAATATAGTCTTTCTTAATATATTAGCTGTGTTTTCTCCTATAGAACAAAAGAACTAAGCTTGTATTTTACTTGCTGGCTTTTTACCTTAAAAACACAACTAGCTGCAAATCATTTGAGATACAAGAAAATCTTAAGCAGTTTATGGCTGTCAACATGTCAAATGCATGTTCATCATTACTTACTAGTTTTCAGTTGTTTCAAGTACTTGTGTTCAAATACTCAAAAAAAAAAAAAATCATTAGTAATTATAGAGAACGGTGTAATTTCATTCTCCTTTCATCCTACACCATTTATTTTAATCTGTACAGGGGTAGAGAAAGGAGGCAGAAAAAGAAAGATGATGTGTTGGAAGGAGAGAGCAGAAAGAATACATTTTTCATTAGAAGATTTAAAATGTACTTAGGTTTGTCTTTAGTAAATGTTACTACTGGTAAGAGCTTTATGTGATCCATTTAAGACGTATCTTTATGCTACTACATGAGAAGTTCAAGAAAATATATTACCACAGGATACCATCAATCTGTTGTTTTCCTTTGTGTAATTACACCCCTTCATATTGCATCCTTCTATACTGAAAATGCAGTTTCATGCATTACATTCTGCTTCTTTAATTCATAACCCAAAAGGAAAGTTCAGGAGTTCTCCACCATAGAAACAGACATAGAATTACAGGATGTAATCAGAAGTCAGAGAGTCAAAGAACCAAAAACTGGGGGGAAAAAAAGCATCAGAAGTCATGAAAAATTCCATGCTATTATCACTGTTAAAATTTAGGCATTTTTTTCTGAGTCATCTGGGTGGACTTTGGAAAATTATGTTGTCTAGCAGAAAAACAAACAAACAAACAAACAAACAAACAAATAAATAGGACTTCCTAGAAGAAATTTATATACACAAGGAACCGAACTGCTTTCACAGTAGACAAAGATTCTGAGTATCTACATCTGAGATGTTGTTTAAATCCTCTTATAAATCTGGGCACAACATTTCACTGTCATAGTGCCACTGGGATTGCAGAAAAATTATGCCAAATCAAACTTCTTTAATTTTCCAAACTCTAAACAAGCTACACACCTAATTACAAAAATAAATCTCCTCAAAGTCTTTGCAAAAGCAGAAAATTTATAGCAATTGGCAGCATATCATTGACAATATATGTTATACTAACTTTTAGCTGATTTATAATACTACTAATATACATTGATATACATTAATATAATAATATAATTGTAATAATACTATTACAATAATAGTAATGTTATCAATGTTTTGTTTTTTTTTTTAATTTTCATTTTTGTTGTTGTTATTTTATTACTAAGCCTAAGAGCAAATCATGGAAAACATTTTGTCTTGCTCAGCAATCATGGCAAGAAATGATTAAATGATTTAATGTCTTCTGTAAAAATGCCAAGAAATGAGAGATCATACCACCCTGTATGTTAAACAAAATTCTATATGCTGATTTTTGTACAATTCAGACTTAAAGCTGTATTTTAAAGGAAAGTAAAAGAACTACAACATTCTGTTAAAAAAAAAAAAAAAAAAGATAAATGTAAAGAAACAATGAGGAAACAACTGCAATAAAACACAACAAAGTCTATGATAAAGATACAGATTACATTTGTTTTATACAATTCAATTCCGGTTGGTTATTGATATTTAAAAACATTTTGCAGCATTTTTCTTATTTAAAATGATGAAGATTAAAAATGTAATATGGGTGCGATAGATGACAAGTCATCCAAATACTTGATTTTCAGGAATAGTTACTCAGAGATATGAAAATATCTGGGTCTTTCTTTTGTTTTCCAATAATGAAATGACACCTCTGTTTACAATCATTTCTAAAATGCTGTCTCCAAAAATCAAAATGGCAATCTCACAGCTTCTTCTGAGAAACATGTATACAAAAGTACTATTTTGTATTTATGATAATCTACTCTAAGGTGCCATGAACCCCAGGCCACTTCTCTCTCACTTCATATTGAAATATCTGAGCTACTTTTAAGTAGGCATCTTCCAGAGATAAGGCTTCCATGAATTTTTACCAATTTATTATATTCAAACTTTTCAGTCAAATAGAAATGGGAGCAAGAGCCTATGAATGTAATAATTTTTACTGTACTTAAAAATGTTACTGGAAAGAACTTGAAATAATAATAAAACAGTTATAAAACAAAACACATTGTGTAAGAAATTTGAGATTTTAAGTGTTGCATTTTAACTTCATTCTTGCTAGGACATTCTACTGAGTACAGTTTGCCAAATGGGACATGTTATTGTGGTTTTCTGCTTTTTAATTTAGTTTCTTTAAAAAAAAAATGCAAACAAATGATAGTTCTTTTCATAGTTAACTTGCCGAGGCGATCGCCCCCGGGGCAGACATGCTCTGCAGTGGAGCGGGGGATCGGGACAGGCAGGGCTATTTTCCCAGCATCGAGGCCATTCGAGGCAGCCGAGGGAGCCGCCACAACCCGGCAGCCCTCGTGAGGGACGCTGACGAGGCGTAGGTGGAGGCAGCAGCGCCCCCTCCCCGGCCGTTCAAAAGCAGCCCCTGGGGAGCGCGAGCAACCAGGAGTGCGGCGACCAGGACGGGCAAACAGGGCGGGGCGCGTCAGAAAGGCGGGGTGCGTCAGTTCGCGCGGCAGTTCGCGTAGGCAGGGCGAGCAGGGAGGGCAGAGCGATCCCCCGCCCCAAAGAACACCTCAACTGGTGGCTTTCGACCATTAGCTAGGCCACTATGGTCCTCGCTAGGCAGAGAGCTCTCTCTAGAAAGCCTGTAGCCACCCAGACAGAGTGCCCGCTCAGAAATGCGGCAGTTCAGGTCTCTGGATGCAGGGAGTGCCAGAGCCTGCTGCTGCCATCCGAGGGAGGCGGAGATACTGTGTGTGTGAGGTGCCAGCAGGTGGACGACCTGGTCCACCTGGTGACAGAGCTCAAAGAGGAGGTGGAGAGGTTGAGTGCCATCAGGGAGTGTGAACGGGAGATAGACTGGTGGAGCAACTCCCTGCAAGGCCTGAAGGAGAGGCACCGGGGTGAGACTCCCCTAACAGGGGTGGACCCTCTGCCCAGTCACTGTCGGGCAGAGAGAGGGGACCTAGGAGTTGAGGAGGAGTGGAGACAGGTCCCTGCTCGGCGTTGCAGGAAACTCCCCCCACTGCCTGCCCCACCTTCCCAGGTGCCCTTATGCAACAGGTTTGATGCCCTGGAGCTCGAGAGAGCAGTGGATGAGGGTGTGACAGAAAAGTTAACCAGGAAGCCTAGGGCGAGGAAGTCTGCTCCACGCCTCAAGACTGCTCCCACCAAGAAGGAGAGAAGGGTGATCGTGGTGGGCGACTCCCTCCTCAGAGGAACGGAGGGCCCTTTCTGTCAGCCTGACCCTACCCGTAGGGAAGTCTGCTGCCTCCCTGGGGCCGGGGTCAGGGATTTCACCACAAAGCTTCCCAGCCTGGTTCGCCCCTCTGATTACTACCCGCTACTGATAGTCCAGGCTGGCAGTGATGCCATTGATGAGAGAAGCCCGAAGGCTATCAAACGGTACTTCAGGGGGCTGGGACGGTTAGTGGACGGAGCGGGAGTACAGGTGGTGTTTTTGTCCATTCCTACAGTGGCAGTGAATGGTTCAGAGAGGACACGAAAAGCCCACCTGATAAACACATGGCTCAGAGGCTGGTGCCAACACAGAAGTTTTGGGTTCTTTGACCACAGGGCACTCTACTCGGCACCTGGCCTGATGGCCACAGATGGGTCCCAACTGTCCCCAAGGGGAAAACGGATCTGGGCCCAGGAGCTGGCAGGGCTCATTGAGAGGGCTTTAAACTAGGTAAGAAGGGGGGAGGGGATGAAACAAAGCCTGTTGGAGGTGTGCTGGGGGAACAGTGGCAAGGCTGGGGGAGAAGGCTAAGGCCCAGCTGAAGTGCATCTACACTAATGCACACAGCATGGGCAACAAGCAGGAGGAGCTGGAAGCCATTGAGCAGCACGCAGGCTATGACTTGGTTGCCATCACGGAAACATGGTGGGACCATTCTCATGACTGGAGTGCTGCAATGTCTGGCTATAGGCTCTTCAGAAGGGACAGGCAGCACGGAAGGGGTGGTGGAGTGGCTCTGTATATTAGAGAGTGTTTTGACGTCATCGAACTTGAGGCTGGGAATGACAAGGTGGAGTCGCTATGGGTTAGGATCAGAGGAAAGGCCAACAAGGGAAGCATCCTGGTGGGGGTCTGTTATAGACCGCCAAACCAGGATGACGGGACAGATGAGGAGTTCTACAGGCAGCTGGCGGAAGTTGAGAAATCGTCAGTGCTTGTTCTTGTGGAGGACTTTAACTTCCCAGACATATCCTGGAAACACAACACAGCCCAGAGAAAGCAGTCCAGGAGGCTTCTGGAGAATGTGGAAGATAACGTCCTGACGCAGCTGGTTGGTGAGCCTACCAGGGGAGGTGCACCGCTAGACCTTCTGTTCACTAACATAGAAGGATTGGTGGGAGACGTGCTGGTTGGGGGCTGTCTTGGGCAGAGTGACCACAAAATGGTAGAGTTCTCGATACTCGGCGAAGTCAGGAAGGGGATCAGTAAAACCGCTGTCTTGGACTTCCGGAGGGCTGACTTTGAGCTGTTCAAGACACTGGTTGGCAGAGTCCCTGGAGAGGTGGTACTGAAAGACAGAGGAGCCCAGGAAGGCTGGGCACTCTTCAAGAAAGAAATCTTAATGGCTCAGGAGAGGTCTGTCCCCACGTGCCCAAAGATGAGCCAGCGTGGAAGAAGACCGGCCTGGCTGAGCAGAGAGCTGTGGCTCGAGCTTAGGAGAAAAAAGAGGGTTTATAATCTTTGGAAAAGAGGGAGGGCCACACAGGGATGCTGCGAGGTGGTGCAGGGACAAAATCAGAAAGGCCAAAGCTCATCTGGAGCTCAATCCGGCCACTGCTGTTAAAGACAACAAAAAAAAGTTTTTATAAATACATCAACACAAAAAGGAGGACTAAGGAGAATCTCCACCCTTTACTGGATGCGGGGGGAAACTTAGTAACCAGAGATGAGGAAAAAGCTGAGGTGCTTAACGCCTTCTTTGCCTCAGTCTTTAACAGCAAAACCAGTTGTTCTCTGGACACCCAGTACCCTGAGCCGGTGGGAGGGGATGGGGAGCAGAATGTGGCCCCCACAATCCATGAGGAAATGGTTGGCGACCTGCTACAGCATTTGGATGGACGCAAGTCGATGGGGCTGGATGGGATCCACCCGAGGGTACTGAGAGAACTGGCGGAGGAGCTGGCCAAGCCGCTTTCCATCATTTATCGGCAGTCCTGGCTGCCGTGGGGAGGTCCCAGTTGACTGGCGGCTAGCAAACGTGATGCCCATCTACAAGAAGGGCTGGAGGGTAGACCCAGGGAACTATAGGCCTGTTAATTTAACATCAGTGCCAGGGAAGCTCATGGAGCAGATTATCTTGGGTGTCATGCAGCAGTTGCAGGGCAAGCAGGCGATCAGTCAGCATGGATTTATGAAGGGCAGGTCCTGCTTGACGAACCTGATCTCCTTCTATGAAAAAAAAAAATTGCACTCTACAGGTACATGAAAGGAGGCTGTAGCGAGGTGGCAGTTGGTCTATTCTCCCACGTGCCTGGTGACAGGACGAGGGGGAATGGGTTAAAGTTGCGCCAGGGGAGATTTAGGTTGGATATTAGGAAGAACTTCTTTACTGAACGGGTTGTTAGTCACTGGAATAGGCTGCCCGGGGAAGTGGTTGAGTCACCATCCCTGGAGGTCTTTAAAAGACGTTTAGATGTAGAGCTTAGGGATGTGGTTTAGTGGAAGATTTGTTAGCGTTAGGTCAGAGGTTGGACTCGGTGATCTTGGAGGTCTCTTCCAACCTAGACTATTCTGTGATTCTGTGATTAAATGTGCTTAATAAAGTCATTATTAGATATATGTACTATTCTATGAGTTCTTAAATTGTATCTATATATGACAAAGTCTGAACAGCAAAACATCTGTTATTCAACTAGTTTTAAACTTAGCTTTTTTTCCTTCAAAATATTTGCAGAAGGAAGAAGAGAAAGAAAAATCACTGCAGATTCAGACAGATGACCTTCAGTCAATCTTGACATATTTTTAATACTCTCTCTGGTTTTAAAATGAGAATAACATACACCTTCTTTAACAGAGATATTGAGAAATAATAATAAATTTATAAAACATTGGAAAGCGTCAGAAAAGCTCAGTAAAATTATTCAATAAAGAACTACAAGGCAAATAAATCCATTTCATATCTGCTGTTCTGATTTCATAAAAATTGTGACAGTGTTCAGTGATCATTATTTTGTAAGACAATAATCCAAAAATCACATCTAGTGTATAATGTGGATTCTATATTTTCTTAATTAAATTATTTAATATTTATTATATATAAGAAAAAGTTATCCATATTTGTCAATGGAGTTTCTTCTGAGTTACATTGTGCAAAGTTTCTTTTTGACATTTAAAAGTTATATTTGTCAGTGATGAAAAATATTATAAAAACAAAATTCAATCTATAACTGTTGAAATACTTTGAAATGCATTTAAAAGATTCAGTCTAATTAGTAGTATTTAGTGCAGAAGCTGAGAAGAAATTAAAGTGCCAGAGGTTTAAGTCTGGTCAGTTCAATTTTAAGGGGCAAGAGGGAGAATGACAATCCACCAGTACTGAAGAGCAGTTAGTGCAGTAAGATAAAACCTGTTCAATTTGGAACAACCTAGGTTACAATACTGTCATCATTTTATTATTATTATTATTATTATTATTGTGTATTTTTTCAATGAGGTCTTACCAGGAAAGCATCTGGTGTGACTATTGAATGAGAATGGAAAAACCCTGCAAACCTGGGGTTTTGCTATCTGAATAAAACTATTTTCACTTGAACAATGATTTTACAAATCTATCCAATGACAGAAAGATATCTTCTTTTGCATACCACTGTATCTGGCTTAAAACATCATATCTATTTTGATTGTCATTTCTCTATTGAAGCTTCCAAACCAACAGTCAGCAATTACTATTTTTATTTTAGTGGTCCATGTCTCACTTGTACTTTTCCATTCGTACTGAAGAATACCAAGGAATTGCACTGCATTGTACATTCTTACACCTTTAAGCTAAGGTTCAGGGTGAGATTAGTAACTATATCAATGAAGGACATCTCTCCAATGTCAGAAGCTGAAGAAACACAGTGTATCACAGTCTAGAATATTGTAGAAGGAACATACAAAGATCAAGTCCAACTACCTTACCACTTCAAAACTAACAAAAAGTTAAGATATTATCAAAAAGAGGGTATTATCAAAATATCTCTTGAACACCTTAACAACCTTCACAATAAATACATTTTTCCAAATATTCAGTCTGAACTTCCCCTGGTGCAGCTTTGTGCCATTCCTGGGTGTTCTATCATTCGTTCTGATTACATGAAATAATGCATGTCCCCAATTGTGCGGCTGGGCAGATTACAGCTTTACAAGTGCCTTCAATAAGTCTGAGATATTCCATTCAAAATTGTTTCCAACTTTAGAAAGCATAATACAAAGCATAATATTATAAATGCTACCCTACATACAAAAATTTTATACAAATATACATTTAAATACTGATATTTTATATTTATCTCAGCAATTGCTTTATTTAGGTATACATAGGGTGAATTAAAAAGAAAACTAGGCCAAAAAAAAAATCTGTAGTTTAATCACAAAAATATAAAATCACTCTGTGATACTTTTAGAGTTCAGATGGTTTATCATGTTATCGTACAGTCTTCTTTATACTCTAGCCCTATAACATAAAGCATTCTAGAAACTTGGAGAATAAGAGTTGGAGTGAATCAAAAACTTGTATTTCCTTTGTCATAGAATCATAGAATCATAGAATATCCCACATTGGAAGGGACCCATAAGGATCATCAAGTCCAACTCCTGGCACCACACAGGTCTACCCAAAAGTTTAGACCATGTGACTAAGTGCACAGTCCAATCTCTTCTTGAATTCAGACAGGCTCGGTGAAGTGACTGTTTCACTGGAGAGCCTGTTCCAGTGCGCAACCACCCTCTCAGTGATGAACCTCCTCCTGACATCGAGCCTAAACTTCCCCTGCCTCAGCTTAACCCCGTTCCCGCGGGTCCTATCACTGGTGTTTATGAATAAAAGGTCTCCTGCCTCTCCACTCCCCCTTGCGAGGAAGTTGTAGACCACAATGAGGTTCCCCCTCAGCCTCCTCTTCTCCAGGCTGAACAGGCCCAGTGACCTCAGCCGCTCCTCATAAGTCTTCCCCTCCAGGCCCTTCACCATCTTCGTCGCCGTCCTCTGGACGCTCTCCAACAGTTTAATGTCTTTTTTGTACTGTGGTGCCCATAACTGCACACAGTACTTGAGGTGAGGCCGCACCAGCGCAGAGTAGAGCAGGACAACCACTTCCCTTGACTGACTAGCAATGCCATGCTTGATGCATCCCAGGATACAGTTGGCCCTCCTGGCTGCCAGGGCACACTGTTGGCTCATATTCAACTTGCTGTCAACCATGACCCCCAGATCCCTCTCTGCGGGGCTGCTCTCCAGCATCCTGTTGCCCAGTCTGTACGTATAGCCAGTGTCGCCCCATCCCAGGTGCAGGACCCGGCACTTGCTTTTGTTAAACTTCATGCGGTTGGTGATCGCCCAGCTCTCCAACCTGTCCAGATTTCTCTGCAAGGCCTTTCCACGATCATCCAAGTCCACAACTCCTCCAAGTTTGGTGTCGTCGGCAAATTTGCTCAAAACACCTTCTAGTCCTACATCCAAATCATTTATAAAAACATTGAAGAGGACTGGCCCTAAAATGGAGCCTTGAGGGACCCCATCCACCAGCCTGGTGTGGCCCCATTCATGACAACCCTTTGAGCCCTGCCCGTCATCCAATTGCTCACCCATTGTATGATGTTTTTGTTAAGTTGTATGCTGGACATTTTGTCCAGTAGGATCATATGGGAAACTGTGTCAAAAGCCTTGCTAAATCCAAAAAGATCACATCATCTGGTTTCCCTTGGTCGACTACACAGGTGATCTTATCATAAAAGGAAATCAAATTTGTTAGGCAGGACCTACCCTTCATGAACCCATGTTGGCTGGGACCAATGACTGCATTGTCCCCCAGGTGCGCTTCAATAACTTCAAGAATCAGTTTCTCCATAATTTTACCAGGCACTGACGTGAGACTGACAGGCCTGTAATTGCTAGGGTCTTCTTTCTGACCCTTCTTGAAAATTGGCGTATTTGCCAGCTTTCAGTCTACCGGGACCTCTCCAGATTCCCAAGATTGTTGGAAAATAATTGAGAGAGGTCCCACGATGGCATCAGCCAGTTCTTTAAGCACCCTGGGACGAATCCCATCCGGACCCATGGATTTGTAGGGATCCAGGTAGAGCAGCAAATCCCGCACACGTTCAGGATCAGTTGGGCATTTGTCATTCCCACCGTCATGGTCCTCCAGCTCAGGGCACTCTGGGTCCCAAAGCCCATCATCAGCATTGAAGACAGAGGCGAAGAAGGCATTAAACATCTCTGCTTTGCCTATGTCATTGTCTATGAGGAGACCTTCCCCATCAAGTAGTGAACCTGTTTCTTTGGTTCTCATTTTTCTGTTCACATATCTAAAAAAAAAACTTTTTATTGTCTCCCACAGACATGGCCAGCTTCAACTCTAGTTGGGCTTTGGCCACACAAATTTTCTCCCTACAAACATGAACAGCCTCCCTGTATTCCTTCCTCATTGCCTATTGCCTATTGCCTATTGCCTATTGCCTATTGCCTATTGCCTATTATTCCTCATTGCCTATTGCCTATTATTGTCATCGCATAGGTATTTCTGCATCTCATACCAGAGTTTCTGTAACTGGAATTCACCAATATTTTCAATCTCTATACAAGTTTTAGCAAAATTAATGCCAATTTGTGTAATCAGCTGGTCAAAAATTTGACCTAGATCTGTACAAATCTTTCCTAAAGGTGAGTGGAATCCCCCTGACAAAAAATAATAATAATAATAATAATAATAATAATAATAATAATAATAAAATCCAAACCAGAAAACCACAAATCTCCACTGCTTAATTTATTAAAATACAAGAAAAACAGTGAACACCTTAAAAAGGTCAGATATGCTGAGTGAAACAGACTAGAAACACAAGTGTTTGCAAGCCAATCTGTTCCCCTGCCCTAGCTTATTTGCAGTTGTCTCACTCAATCTTTTTCCTCAGGTCAACAGCTTTAAGGATTATCTGACTTGCAGTAAACCCTATCCATTCTTCTCTTTTCTCTGTATAGCTAGAAAGCTTTCCTACATTGCTTCCCTTGATTTCTCAGGAGTGTCTTGTCACATTCTGTGAGTCTCAAGCCCACTTGGATGACTCCATCCCTCCCCCACACCCTGACGCTCTCCTGTCTCATGGTAGTAGCTGCTCTCAGTGAAGTGGCAACCTCCCATGCCTCCAGAAGATATAAGTGTGACAAAAACCATCATTGCTACTGCTCATCTCCTTCATTTTTAAACAAACACAACACAGTTCAGATAAATAGCAAGAAAAAAGATCTGTCATAACGGTTGCAATTAGCAACAGGTTACAGTTATCTACATTCAGAAACACAAAGACTACCTAGGAAGACATGAAATTTATAGAATCACTAGAAAATAGGTTGGAAAAGGGAGGAAATAAAGTAAATTAATTTTCACACAGAATCACACAGAATAGTCTAGGTTGGAAGAGACCTCCAAGATCACCGAGTCCAACCTCTGACCTAACACTAACAAGTCCTCCACTAAACCATATCCCTAAGCTCTACATCTAAACGTCTTTTAAAGACCTCCAGGGATGGTGACTCAACCACTTCCCTGGGCAGCCTATTCCAGTGACTAACAACCCGTTCAGTAAAGAAGTTCTTCCTAATATCCAACCTAAACCTCCCCTGGCACAACTTTAATCCATTCCCCCTCGTCCTGTCACCAGGCACGTGGGAGAATAGACCAACTGCCACCTCGCTACAGCCTCCCTTCAGGTACCCGTAGAGTGCAATAAGGTCACCCCTGAGCCTCCTCTTCTCCAGCCTAAACAGTCCCAGCTCCCTCAGCCGCTCCTCATAAGACTTGTTCTCCAGACCCTTCACCAGCTTCGTTGCCCTTCTCTGGACTCGCTCGAGCACCTCCATGTCCTTCTTGTAGCAAGGGGCCCAAAACTGAACATCATACACGAGGTGCGGCCTCACCAGAGCCGAGTACAGGGGGACAATCACTTCCCTGGACCTGCTGGCCACACCGTTTCTTATGCAAGCCAGGATGCTGCTGGCCTTCTTGGCCACCTGAGCACACTGCTGGCTCATATTCAGCCGACTGTCAACCACTACTCCCAGGTCCTTCTCTGCCAGGCAGCTTTCTAACCACACATCTCCCAGCCTGTAGCTCTGTTTGGGGTTGTTGTGCCCCAGGTGCAGGACCCGGCACTTGGCCTTGTTGAACTTCATACCGTTGGCCTCGGCCCATCGGTCCAGCCTATCCAGATCCTCCTGCAGAGCCTTCCTACCCTCGAGCAGATCGACACACGCACCTAACTTGGTGTCATCTGCAAACTTGCTGAGGGCACACTCGATCCCCTCGTCCAGATCATCGATGAAGATGTTAAAGAAGACTAGCCCCAGTACCGAGCCCTGGGGAATCCACTAGTGACCGGCCTCCAACTGGATTTGACTCCATTCACCACAACTCTCTGGGCCCGGCCATCCATCCAGCTCTTAACCCGACGAAGTGTACGCCAGTCCAAGCCAAGCTTAAGCTGCAAGTGTTTGGACATCATGAGGTGTTTCAAGGGTCATCAGTCAATGGAAAATATGGGCCCTAACAGGAGCCACGTAACTTACTTAAATGGATAAGTGATAGGGGTCTTAAATTTTTACAGTCTGAATTGCTGCTTATTCTCGTATAGATATATATGTTTTAGCTATCTGGATCTTGCAAAAAGCTGAAGTCCATTGGATTCTTTACCGAAACCAATCTTGTAAACCTCACAACATTTTTCCATCATCAGCTGGTTAACTCTTCACAATACCTGTGTTCTAAGCAAGTCAATCCACTGGCCTTTAAAATTAAAGCAAATAACAATGGAAATCTGCACTCTAAATCCAGCGTGGATTTTTAAGTTTTCTTAGATGTAAAACTCAGAGCTGATCTGTGGTAAACTGAACAGCTGCGATTTATAGATTATCAACAGAGATCTAAGATGTAATAAGCATGTGACTGAGTTTTATACTTTTCAGTAGATGTCTCCAATCCCACTGAGGTCAGTACAACAACTAATTTTTTGAAAGGTACTATTCATTGTTATCCAGTATTATGCAATACACAGTATGGTGATGACTTTAATAAAACTAAAAATAATTCCAGTATCCAGATCTGCAGTGCTATTAATTTTATTCTTTATTCTAAAACAGATGTAAAAAGGAAAGAAAAGCAGCTTGGAGACAGTTGGACCAGATTCCATGTGTCATTTAATGCTTTTTTGAATAATTCCTCATGTTTGGATAGGAAATACATTAGATCTTGAAATAGCTTATCTTCATATTAATTACTACTGTAAGCTAAGCAAATGGCAACAAAGTCAGGATGTACATGTCGAAAAACAATTTGAAATATGAAATCAGATAATATTTTCCTAGAGGCAGACTGTGCATAATCAGAAAACAAAACCTCTAAATAATTTACCGCTTCTTGTGGTTTAACCCAGCAAACAGCTAAGCACCAAACAGCCATTCATTCACACACACACGCACACACAGACAGTGGGATGGGTAAGAGAATTGTGGGGAAAAAATAAAAAAGCTCGTGGGTTGAGATAAAGACAGTTTAATAAGACAGAAAAGGAAGAGAAATAATGATAATAGTAATAGTGATAATATAAATGAATTATTATTAGAAATGATGATATAGTAATAGAAATAATGATGATAGTAATAATAATACATACAAAATAAGTGATGCACAATACAATTGCTCACCACTTGCTGACAAATGCCCAGCCTGTACCAGAGCAGCAGTCCCCCCAATCCCAGACAGACACCCCTTATTAATTGTTCATCATGACATCATATGTTATGGGATATCCCTTTGGCCAGTTTGGGTCAACTGTCCTTGTTCTGTCCCCTCCCAGCTTCCTGTGCACCCCTAGCCTCCTTGTTGGCAGGGTGGTATGACAAGCTGAAAAGTCCTTAATGCAAGCACTGCTCTGCAACAATTAAAATATCAGCATGTTATCAACATTATTCTCATCCTAAATCCAAAATACAGTACTATACCACCTACTAAGAGGAAAATTAACTCTATCATAGCTGAAACCAAGACACCTTACAGCACATTAACTCCAATTTCTCCTTCCCCCAGCTTTCCTCCATTTATTCTTACCAAAAGTTGGATTTCTTTTGACAGAATATAAGATACTACATTGTGATAGTTGCTAATATGTAATTCTTGTAAACAAACACAGATATTTGCAGTAAAAGGTGTGGTTTTATACATAGGAGAATGATAATGACCAAGACAGATCTGGATGCTTTTGAAGCCTTCAGCGAAACAGAACAGGAAAGGAGACCAGAATTTCATTAAAAATAAGCCAGATGCTTAGTTAACCAAGAGTTTTACTTTATCAGAATTCAGATAGGTGTAATACATCAGCCCTTTTGTATTTCAATTCAGTTGTCAATAAAATACTTTATAAAATGATTAAATGTATTTTACCTGGACTGAAATTTATTATTGTCTGGACTGAAGTAACAGTCATTATGTGTCTTGGACATCTGTATGTTTTACTGATAGAGGTAACAGATAATAAGGGTCTGTTATTACTGCTGAGAAATGGCAATAATGTTTTTTTGTTCGTTTGCTTGTTTTTCAGGACTATTTTGGATTTTAAAAGCTCAAATTGGTCAGTACATAAAACCAGAAATGGTTATAACAATTCATTTGAGTATTATATTTAAAAGGACAGGTCTTTCTTAATCTATCTCCTCTAATGACTACAGTGTACATAGAAGGCAAGTTTTGGTGACGTTCTGTAGTGGACTACAATAAACATCATCACTTCTTATCAGATAAAATGTTTAAAAATAATATCTGCATATCAGCACTAAATCATTACCTTTTGAAATGATTCCATTGGAGCCTATGTTGCATCAAACTTATATTATTTGATTTGGTAGTTGGCAAAAATTAATTACTATGACCAGGAGGATAGGCTGGAAAATTAACTGCTCTGTAACTGCAAAGCATGACTAAAATACATCTAATTTCTAAGAGAGAGATCAATGTTTACCACAGGTTTTCAAAAGTTTAAGTGCATCAATTATCAAAGGCTGATTTTGGAAGAATATTGATTTAATTTTCACAATACTAATAACATTTTTAGTCACTTATTCAATATTGATATATAATAGCAGCTACATTATACTCAATTTTAATAGATTTTGGAAAAAATATATTTTTATTAATTTATATATAACAGTGTTTTCCACAGAGAGAAAAACTTGAAAAAAAAATGTTTTGTTTGCTGCTGGATATTTATACTTATATTTTTGATTACTATGTGAAAGATTTTACCTTCGTACTGAAATATTTAAATAAATTTAAAAGTTTGAGTCTCACAGATATGTATACAAGTATGAATAATCACAGAGAGATGCTAAGGGTTAAGACTAAATTAAAATATCAAAGGAGAAGTGCATAAAAGGAAGAACTTTTACAATACTGACTTTACATGACACTAAGAAACTCAAAGCATTTGGTTTATTTCAGAGTTTATGATGCCATTTTTCTGGTACAAGCTTTTTTTGGTCTATGAATAAAATTAATTTTTACCTAGACTCTGGATAATTTTAAAAGGAAGGCAGCAGAGGGAGTTAGCACTTGACATTTTTTTGTGCGTGGTTTTGGAAATAAGAAATACAGTATTTTTAAGTGTCATAGAAGTCATGTAGTCTAGCTTAGCTCCTGTTCCAAAGAGTAGTCAAGGATTAAGAAAATCTACCTGGAGACTGAAGCTAAGAATTACTTTAAGCTGTTTGACTGTCTCAACTTAAATTCTTAGCTTGTGCCCAAAGTATGATTTTTAAAGTAAAGCTTTAAGCAAATGGTAAAACTCATTTACTATATAGATCTCTTAGGTGTAGCACATTTTATATTACTGAAATATATAATTTTCTCTCACATTTATTTTTATATTATTTTATATGCTTTATAAATAGGACATTGTTATTGTAACATAGGGAAGCGATGAAATCTTCTGTTGTGATTAAATGTATTTTACATTATACTCGTTAAATCCCTGAGCTTTATTATATAAAATTTGTGAACCAAAATTTAAAAACACAATAGATGACATAATAGGGTGAGAAAGGTGTAAAGGTGTTAATGGCTTATTGTATAGGTTACACTTTGAAACATAGTGGAAACAGACTATATACTAGACTAGACTAGAATTATTCAAATGCCTCTTAAACACAGGCAGGGACAGGGCATCAACTGCCTCTCTAGGAAGTCTGTTACAGTGTCTAGGTAAATAATTTTTTCTAACGTCTAATCTGAACCTCCCCTGATGTAACTTTGAGCAACTGCCATGAGTCCTGTCACTAGGTAACAGGGAGAAAGAATTAGCACCTCCGTCTCCACTTCATCTTTGTGGTGGGTTTACATGGCAAGGTTTTGGTAGCAGGGGGCAATAGGGGTGGCTTCTATGAGAAGGATCTAGAAGCTGCCCCATGTTTGGTAAGGGTCCCACTGCTGACCAGAGCTGAGCCAATAAGTGATGTTGTTTTGCATAGAGCATATTTAAGACGGGAAAAAAAAAAAAAAAAAAAAAAAAAAAAAAAAAAAAAAAA
>NC_048893.1:49161498-49192915 GCF_011077185.1 Oxyura jamaicensis | reverse complement strand
AAAAAAAAAAAAAAAAAAAAAAAAAAAAAAAAAAAAAACTGTGCCACACAGCAGCTGGGAGAGTGAGAGGAACAGCCTTGCAGGCGCCAAGGTCAGCGAAGAAGGAGGGGGAGAGATGCTCCAGGTGCCACAGCAGAAGTCCCCTGCAGCCTGTGGTGAGGTCCATGGTGAAGCAGGATGTCCCCCTGCAGGCCATGGAGTACGACGGTGGAGCAGGGTTCCACACTGCAGCCCGTGGAGGAGACCACAGTGGAGCAGGTGGACCTACACCAACAGAGACTGCGGCCTGTGGAAGACCCCTGCCGGAGCAGATTCCAGGCCGGACCTGCAGCCCGAGGAGAGGAGCCCACGCAGGAGCAGGTTACCTGGCAGGAGCTGCTGCCCATGGGGGACCTGGGTTGGAGCAGTTTGCTCCCAAGGGATGGACCCTATGGTACAGACCCATATCTGGAGCAGTTCTTGAAGAGCCTGTGGGAAGCCCATGCTTGATCAGTTCAGCAAGGACTGCATCCTGTGGGAGGGACCCCACAGCACAGGGGACGAGAGTGACTGAGAAGGAGTGGCAGTAAAGAAGTGCTATAGACTGACCATAACCCCCATTCCCCAGTTCCCCTGAGCCGCTCAGTGGGAGGAGGTGGAAGAGGGCGGATGGGGGGGAAGGTACTTTTAGTTTCTTTCCTTTGTTTCTTGCTTTTCTAGCTCATTAGTAAAAGGCAATAAATCTTACTATCTTCTTATGCTGAGTCTGTTTTGCCCGTCACGATAATTACTATGCGATCTCCTCATCCTTATCTCAACCCTTGAGCCCCTTTCATCGTACTTTCTCCCTGTTCCTCTTTGAGGAGGGGGAGTGAGAGAGCAGTTGTGGTGGAGCTCAGCTGCCCACCCAAGCAAAACCACCACAAACTTCCCTAGGAATCTGTAGAGAGCAACAAGGACAACTCTAAACTTTTTCCATGCTGGGGGCCACCTGGTTGGTAAGCAATTCTTCAGAAAAGGACCTAGCAGTCCTGGTGGACGCTATGCTGAACATGAGTCAGCAATGTGCCCTTGCTGCTGAGAAGGCTAAGGCTAATGATAGCATTAGGCATCGTATTGCCAGTAGTTCCATACTTCCCCTCTACTCAGCACTGGTGAAGCCCCACCTAGAATACTGTGTCCAGTTCTGGGCCCCCTTGAAAAGGAAACATAGAGGAAACATAATCATACTGGACAGAGCCCAGAAGAGAGCCACCAAGATGATCAAGGGACTGGAGCAACTCTCCTATGAGGAGAGGCTGAGACAGATAGAATTGTTCAGCCTGGAGAAGAAGGCTTAGGTTGGGGATCTTAACACTGTATATACATCTGAAAGGAGGGTGAAAAGATAATGGAGACAGGCTCTTTTCAGTGGTGACCAATGCCGAGACAAGAGGCAATGGGCACAAACTGAAACAGAAAAGGTTCCATCTAAACACCAGGAAAAACTCTCATCCCACAAGACAGCCAACAGCACCTCCCAGTTTAGTATCATCTGCAAATTTAATAAGGATGCATTCAGCTCCTTCGTCTAGATCCTTAATAAAAATATTGAAAAGAATTGGCCCCAAGACAAAGAGAAATATGTATATATTCAGTATAGGATGCACTGAGGATGATCAAAAACAGGACACTATACAAACAGGTACATTACCATGGTGCTGACCAAGTTAGATAAATTTCACAAGACCTAGGCTGTTTTAAATGGTAAAAGATTAATATCCTTTCTTCTGTCCATGATTCCCCAAATGTTCTTCCTATTCTGAGCACAAAGCATTTTAAGGCAAACTTCATTGTTTACACATGACCCCACTAACAATCTCTACACAGTCAGACTCAGTCTAAATTTTATTCCTTTTTGACTAGAACAGCTTTTACACTACAAGCCATGTAAGATGAAATGTAAGTTGGTGGTTCAACAAGAGGGAAAGCTGACAACATAGTAAACATCTTCTTGTTCAGCATTTCACACCTGCAGTCAGAGGAAGAACGTTGGAACATGCTATTGTAGAGAGACTCTTGTAGGAGTCAAGAAAAGTTTTGTTACATATTTTCCTTTTCCTTTATTTGAGGCTCTTAGACTCAAATAAACAATGCAGATCACTGCTGACACATTTGATATAGTTACAAACCCTCTACAAAGTAATTCTGGCCATCTAGTAGGATATCTCCTTTCAATTTTGCTCCTATTTCTTATTAAGGGAAAAAAAAAAAACAACAACAACAACAACAAAAAAAAAAACATAGCCAGCAGTGCATATACTCAATCATTTCTAGCTGTAAAAGCATGTTTCTGCTATTTACTACTGGTTCAGCATTTTTCAGTCTAAATGACTCCCAACAATATCTGTCAGTCAAACCAAAAGCATAATTCAAAAGAATACAGTTAGCAGAACAGTTGGGTTTTAGTCACCAACACTGATTTTTCACCAGTTGCCTTTGGATACATTAGCATAATACAGACAGAATGAGAAGGCACTGTGAGAGCTGATAGAGATAAACCAGTAATGTTTGGGATGCAAGTTATTCACTGGAAACTTCTGACTACAGAAAGAACATGAATCAATGGTTTCTTCATAAGGACCTCATAACAAACTCTTCTTAATGCTTCCAAAATTAGCTACAGTCTTAAACAAATACATTTAATGACATTTTTATGCTGAAAGTAGAATTAGACAAAATCTTTTAACCCAATGAGGAAACTAAGTTTGAAAAGGTTTAGGATTTAAAATGAATTGACAATTTACATCTCAACACAATAACTCCCTCTATCTCCTGCTTTGACACATTGCTAAAATAAATTCTGTTACAAATAAAAGAGACAGCTAGGTTTTCAATGAAGATGCTCTTGTCTCTATATGTATAAGATATCTTAACAAAGCTTTGTATTCATGGCTTATCTTTTATTTTCCCAGTATGCATGCTGCCCATTAATTTTAACACCTTAAATAATGTTTAAGTCACTGATTTCTCAGCCAGATTATATTACGCAACCTGTGTTGTTGGCAATCAAAATTACTAAGTGTTCAAATCTTCACTTTTAGCATATCACTTTCAAGATGTCATCCAGAGAAAAGAGGCCTGTGTACCATGCCTTTCTAGCGGCACAAAGAAAAACATGAAAGAAAAAATATCACTTTCATTATTTTGTTCATTGCCAAATTACAGCAAACCAATTATTATTTAGCACCTGAGCATTTCAGAATAGGTTTGAACAACTTATTAGTAGGCAGAAAGCAATCATAACAGATGGCACCAATGTAGCTAGCCTATTGACTGTTAACCAACATAGCTTCTCAAAGGCAAAAATCCTAGCTAAATTCCAAGAAGCTTTACATTCAGGAGATAAACAGCTGTAGTTAAACGTAAAGTTCATGAGCTGGACTCATTTTTTAAAAAACATCTTTTGGAGTTATTTGTATGCAGAGGACTCTATGAAATGAAATACTAACAAAGAGGTGTTTTAGAATCATACAATCACAGAATCATTCAGGTTGCAAAAGACCTCCAAGCTCACCTATTCCAACCCTTAACCTAATACTAAAGCCCACCATTAAACCTTGTGACCAAGTTCTACATCTGCACGTTTCTTAAAGACCTTCAGGGATGGTGACATTTCCCTGGGCATCCTATTCCAACACCGCACAACTCTCCCAGTAAAGAAATTTCTCCTAATAGCCAGCCTGGCCTTCTTGGCCCCCTGAGAATACTGCTGGCTCATGTTCAGATGGTTATTGACCAATACCCCCAGGTACTTTTCCCCCAGGCAGATTTCCAGACACTCTTCCCCCAGCTTGTAACATTGCATGGGGTTGTTGTGCCCCAAGTGCAGGACCTGGCACTTAACCTTGTTGAAAGTCATGTGATTGGATTCAGGCCATCAATCTAGCCTATTCAGGTCCCTCCACAGAGCCTTCCCACCCTTGAGCAGATCTACACTCCTGCCTAACTTGGTGTTGTCTGCAAACTTACTGAGGGTGCACTCGATCCCCTCATCCATCTCACCAATAAAAGTATTAAAGAGAACTGGCCTTGATACAGGTATCACCTGCTTGAGACAAGACCTGGATATTGTTAATTAATAAGGAATAAGAGAATGTTTTTTCTGCAATTTAGAATAGTCTATCACCGCTCTTCAATCACACAGCCCGTACTGTTGCATGGGGTTGTTGTGCCTTAAGTGCAAGACCCAGCACTTAGCCTTGTTGAACTTCATACAGTTGGCCTCAGCCTGTCTTTCCAGCCTATCCAGATCCCTCTGCAAAGCCTTCCTATCCTCAAGTAGATCAATACTCGCACATAACTTGATGTCATCTACATATTTATTGATGGTGTACTCAATCCTCACGTCCAGATCACTGATAAAGATATTGAAGCGTACTGGCCCCAGTACTGAGCCCTGTGGTCAGCCTCCAGCTGGATTTAACTCCATTCACCACAACTCTTTAGGCCCAGCCATCCAGCCAGTTTTTAATCCAATGAAGCATACACCCACACTAGTCTTGAGCAGCCAGCTTCTTCAGGAGAATGCTATGGGAAATGGTGTCAAAAGCCTTACTGAAATCTAGGTAAACCACATCCACAGCCCTTCCCTTGTCCACTGAGTGTGTCACCTTGTCATAGAAGGTCAGGTTCATCAAGCAGGACCTGCCTTTGATAAACCCATGCTGACAGGGCCTGATTGCCTGGTTGCCCTGTAGGTGCCATGTGATTGCACTCAAGATAATCTGCTCCTCGATCTTTGCTGGCACTGATGTCAGACTGACAGGCCTGTAGGTTCCCAGACCCTCCTTCTGGTCCTTCTTGTAGTTGGGCACCATGGTTGCTAGACGCTGTTTGACTGGGACCTCCTCTGATAGCCAGGACTGCTGGTAAATGGTGAAAAGTGGCTTGGTGAGCATTTCCTCAACTCTTTCAGTACCTTCAGGTGGATCCCATCTGGCCCCATAGACTTGTGTACATCTAAGTGGAGTAGCAGGTAGTTAACCATTTCTTCCTGGATTATGAGGGCCTCATTCTGCTCTCTGTTCCTGTCTACCAGCTCAGGGGGATGAGTACCGAGAGAACAGCTAGTCTTGCTGCTAACAACTGAGGAAAAGAAGGCATTAAGTACTGCAGCCTTTTCCTCATCTCTTGTCACTATGTTTCCCCCCACATCCAATAAAAGATGGAGATTGTCCTTAGTCCTTTCTTTGTTTATGTATTTATAGAAACATTTTTATTGTCTTTAACAACAATAGCCAGACTGGACTCCAGCTGAACTTTGGCCCTTCTAATTTTGTCCCTGCACAGCCTCACAACATCTTTATATTCCTCTTGAGTGGTAATTAATATAACAATATTAATTGTACATTATCCAAACCATAATCAATGTATGCATAATTTTTTTTCCTAAACTGATAAGAGAAGTTGTCTAAATGGATGGGAATTTTGTTCAGGATAAAGGCATTTAAATGCTACTGTTAATCTACAAGCTATGTGTGTAAATTTCTGTTATAATTACTGCAAAGTCACTCAGAATTGATATGCACTTCTGTGCCCACTATTTATCTAAAAATGAATTTTACTCAAAATGGAATTTTCTTTTTCATTAATATGATACCTTCTAGAAAACAGGTGAAGGAGTTAAGATGAGTTAATTTCTTCCTTTAAAACATGACACTTGGTATACTGTTCTAAGATATTAGTTGAATTCACACTATGAGGGAAAAAAATAACGTATAAAAATTGCATAGCATCTATTTTACATTAACTAAACCCCTGACTCACAGTAAACATTTAAATAAAGATTTAATGTTAAGTTAATTCTATAGCTGAAATGTGCAGAACAATAAAGAACCAGGCATGGTTATATAAACAAACAAACAATTTGGTATATTCTTTAAGTACACAGAAGTTGCCACTCTATAAAATGAATATAACAATCAAATCTCTTTCCTAACACCCCCCTCCCCACACACACACAGAAAATTCTGATCTGTACCATATTATTATTTGAAGACTGACTTAGAGTTGTACTTCTTAAAACGAATGCTCTTTAAAACATCCCACAAACAATGCTGTAAGTTTTCACATTTTAAAAATATAATGAAAACAATAAATAATGAAAATTGAAGGAAAGTTGTTTTGTTTTTTTAACCCATACTTTGAAGTAGAATAATAAAAAAAAAATGTTAAACATATTTTCTGTACCTATTTTTTCCATATTTTCCAATTAATTTCACTTAATCCTGTTTCAATTCTCCAGATGATGAAGCAAAATGAGCAATATTAAAATATCTTTCTTATCTTCCTCTTGAAAACAGTCAAGCTACATATTCAGAAAATCTAGACGTAATTGTTGTAACTATGAATTAGCAGGAAACATTTGCAAATCAACACTATATTCTGTAGTCAAGAATATAATTACAAATATCTCTGTTTCACATCAGTGAATAGACTATTTGAAAATATCCACAAAGACCTGTCTGCAAAAAAGATGTTAGTCCTTTTTAATATAAACAGGGAAACTAAAATTAATGGGAATATGTCAATAAAAACCAGTAGATTATATAGAGAAACCTTAAAATATTTCTTTAAAACATAAATAATAATTATTATTATTTATTATAACAATAATAATTATTTTTAGTACACGTTTCTAACACCAACATATATTCACATATCAGAAAATTTGGTTAACTTGCTCCTATAACACTATATTTTAAATGACGTGTCTAAGCATTATTTTCTTCTACGCTTTTGACTAGAGGCATGTTATTCCTTATATTTACATCCTAAAAAATATTCAACATTTTTTCTCACCCTATTTTTAATAATATAATGTTCTCTTTGAGCCAAAAGTTAAGCACCAATTTGTTACCTGAGCATTTTCTTCCAACTTGAAGAAACTGCAGAATCGCCTCTTTGTTAGTTATCATAATTTTGGTCCTTTAATAAGCTCGAGAAACGTAGGTCCCATTTTGTATACTTTGTTGTTTTCAAGTTAAAGATATTTTTGATTAAATGTAAAAAATTGATTAAATTTAAAAAATAATTAAATTAAATATGTTTTTAATAATTAAAACTTAACAAACCTCCAAGGCATGATTAATATATACATATATTACCACAAATTCATTCACATTTTTCCAGCGAGATTTTTTCCTTTTACTATCTCAATACAAAACTGTGATACATTTCTGTCAGTGTTACTATGTCACCTGGTTACTGTGATTTTTTCCACTACATAACATGTAGGTTGTTATTATCATATGTCTCCAAAAAGAAACTTAATCTGCCAAATCCATCTCTGAGCTTTGCAATGACATTATGACAATGCACTGCTATTAGAACATCTTGTCATAAAGCAACAGTCTCTGCTAACTGAATGGTAATTTGTACAGGAATAACCCTATGTGTCACAAACTACTTCTGAGTGAGCAGTAAATCTACAGTTACATTTAATGAAGAAAGATGGTACACTCTGATAACACTTT
Organism: Oxyura jamaicensis; assembly: GCF_011077185.1. Lineage (NCBI taxonomy): Eukaryota > Metazoa > Chordata > Aves > Anseriformes > Anatidae > Oxyura > Oxyura jamaicensis. Next base: position 49,185,419 of record NC_048893.1, on the reverse strand, counting down.
TGCATTCTTCACAGTTCCTCCTCCTCTACCCTTCCTCCACATATGTACATTTAAGATTTAAGCAACCGTTCCCAATTAACAAAGATAAAAAAAAAAAAAAAAAAAAAAAAAAAACCTTCTAGAAACTTGGTTTCAAGGGGGTTGTAACAGCATGTGAGTATAACCAACCAAGACTTCACAGATTACTGTCAGAATTTCCTCCCAGACACTCTCTACTACCCTTCCAGCCCCCTGCCAAAATAATTAAAAAAAAATGTAATCTGCACTTTCAGTACTTTCAGTTATTGTGTGGGATTCAGCAAATGTTTATACTGTTATGTTTCAAACTTTCCCAAGTGATTACAAATGCATCTATAGCAAAGCTTGTAAAACTCTACCACAAAAATGCAAAGATTAGTCTATTTAAAATAGAATTAGTGACACTGGAGTACAAAAACAAAATAGAGGGTCCTTACCTGAGTAACACAAGCATGTTTTTCTTTGGCAGGGGTGTCCCATTCACTACTTCCTTAACTGTCCCATCAGCTTTGTCCAAAACTACAAATATGTGAGGTAATCTCTAGTGATAACACAAGACAATTGAGAGCATGTGAGATAAACATCCCTGCATACACCCAGGCTAGTGCATCAGGAGGGCAGGAGTTGCTCCAGGCATGCAGCAGTAGTTCCCCTGCGGCCTGTGGAGAGGCCCCTGGTGGAGCAGGCTGTCCCCCTCCAGCCCATGGGTCCCACATGGAGCAGATCTCCACACTGCAGCCCATGGAGGAGCCCCTGTGGAGCAGGTGGATGTGGCCTGGAGGAGGCTGCGGCCCACGGAGTGCCCACAAAGGATCAAGAGGGCTGGTGAGAGTTGCTGTCCATGGAGGACCAATGCTGGAGCAGTCCACTCCTGAAAGACTGCACCCCGTGGTATGGACCCATATTGGAGCAGTTGTTGAAGAGCTGCCATCTGTGGGAAGCCACATAGGATGAGTTCAGGGAGGATGGCATCCTGTGGGAGGGACCGCATGCTGGAGCAGGGGAAGAGAGTGACCATGAAGGAGAAGTAAAGATTAAGTGTTATGGACTGACTTCAGCCCCCATTCTCCATTCACCTGTGCAAGAGGAGGAGGTAGAAGTGGGTGGATGAGAGGAAGGTGTTTGCAGTTTGCTTTCAGTTCAGTTCTCACTGACCTAGTAAACAATAAATTACATTAACCTCCCTATGCTAAGTCTGTTTTGCCTGTAATGGTAATTGGTGAGTCATCTCCCTCATCATCTCCCTTATCTCAACCCATATCTTTTTTTTCATCATATTTTCACTCCCTGTCCTTTTGAGAGAGCAGTGAGGTGGTGCTTAGCACCACTTTAAACCTCTACATATACATAAAATCAGAATGTCAAAAGTTCCTGGTTCATCCATGTTGGTCTTCTTCCCCTCTGGCTCACCTTAAGGGACACAGGAACAGCCTGCTCCTGTGCCTTTAAGATTTCCTTCTTCAGGAGTGTCCAGGCTTCCTGGACCCCATTGCTCTTCAGGAGTGACCCCAGTATTTGCCTTCTAGGGACCCCTGCAACAAGTGACCTGAATAGGTCAAAGTCTGCCTTCCAGAAGTTCAAGACAGCAGTTTTGATAGTTACCCTTCTGACATCACTAAAGATAGAAAACTCTACAATTTTATGGTCACTATGCCCAAGATAGTTCCCAACTTTCACATATCCCACCAGTCCTTCTCTGTTAGTGAAGAGCAGGTCTAGTGGGGCACCTCTCCTGGTAGGCTCTTGAACCAGCTGTGTCAGGTAGATATCTTCCACACACTCTAGAAACCTCCTGGACTGGTTCTTCTGAGCAGTATTATACTTCCAGCATACATCAGGGAAGTTGAAGTCTCCCATGAGAACAATTGCTGGTGATCATCTAACTTTTGCAAGCTGCTCCTAGAAATTCTCATCCATCTCTTCATCCTGATTAGGCAGTCTATAACAGACCCTCACCAAGATGTCACCCCTACAGGCCTTCCCACTGATCCTTATCCATAGACACACTCAACTTTATCATTCCCAACCACAAGCTCTTTAACATCAAAACACTCTTTTATATAAAGAGCTACACCACCACCCTTCCTACTTTGTCTGTTCCTTCTGAAGAGCTTGTAGCCATCCATCACAGTACTCCAGTCATGGGAGTGATCCCACCAGGTTTTAGTTATGGCAACTAGGTCATAGTTAGTCTGTCTCACAATTCCTTCTAGCTCCTCCTGTTTGTTGCCCATGCTACGTGCAGTGGTGTAGATGAACTTCAGATGAGACATCTGCCTCATTCCTAGCTTCAGCATCGTTCCCCTAGGCACTTCTCTGGTGAGCCCTGTTTTACCACCTTCCCTTGTCATAGATAGTTTAAAGCTTTCTTCACAGGTCCTGCTAGCTCCTGTGCTAGGATTCGTTTCCCCCTTTGAGACAGGTGAGTTCCATCCATCAAAAACAAGCCAGGGGTCAAGTAAACTGCCCCATGATCAAAGAACTCAAAGTTCCTGTCTCAACATCAGCCTCTCAGACAATTATTCATTACCTATGTTTTCTCAGCCCACTCCGTGTCCTTCACCTCCCCAGGGGAAATAGAACAAAACATGACTTGCATTCCCACTCCTTGAACTATTCACCCTAAACCCCTGAAATCTCTCTTCATAGTTCGCAGGCTTCTCTGAGAGATTTCATCACTGCCCACCTGAACTATGAGCAATAGGCAGTAATCAGTGGGATGAAGCAGCTCCAGAGTTTTCCAGTTATGTCCCTGACCTAGGCCCCATGTGGGCAACACACTTCCCTATGGCTCAGGTCTGGTCTGCAAATGGGGGCCCTTTGGTCCTCTGAGAAGGGAGTTGCCTACCACTACCACTCTTCTTTCTTTCCTGGAAGAGGCAGTCTGAATGTGTGGAGTCAACTGCCTCTTCCTTGGTAAGCTCTTAGGGGAACCTTCTTGCACCTCCTTACTTACCACCTCCCCTTCAATGTTCATTGCTATAAACCTATTGCTTACGGGGACCTGGGGACAGGAGGGAAGCAGAGGGGGGTTTGCCCACAATGCCAAGCAGGGACCCTCTCCCAGCCCTCCCCATCCCTCAGGTCCCCCTCCTCTGCCCAACAGGGGCAGAGCAGGGGGTCCCACACCAACTGTTATGTATCTCCCTGGCGCCTTTCCCTCTGGCATGCTAGGGAGCTACTCCACCAGTCGATATCCCACTCACAGTCCCTGGTGGCCCTCACTCTCTCAACCTTCTCTTTCAGCTCTGCCACCATGCTGAGCAGATCTTCCACCTGCTCACACCTCACACACCTGCCACCCTCTCCCAGCAGCAGCAGGCTCAGGCACTCCCTGCAGACAGAGACCTCTATAGGCACAGTTCTGGACAGACCCTCCGTTTGGGTCACCACAGTCTTTTTGGGGCAAGCTCTCTGCCTGGTGGAGACCACGGTAAAAACTGCAGTCCCACAGACTGTCAGTAGATAGGATGGACTCGATAAGGAGGAGGGAAAGAATCCCTGTGCCCTGCCACACAGGCTCCCACACCCACCACTGCAGCACACTGAGGGCGATTCTCACAAGCTGGGCGCCCCTCCCTGCTCGCGGAGGGCATGGGCACAGTCGCCACTGCCATGGCATCTCTCACTCCCTGTCACCCTCTCTCGCGACAGCTGGTGGGTGCGGCCTCATTGCACTGCTGTCCTGGGTCAGCCCTGGTGAAGCAAGGACCCAAAATCTCCGTTACTTGTGGTCAGAGGATGCGGCTCTGGCTGCAGCTGCACTGGCTCCGAGGTGGCTCACCTCAGCTACTGACTACAACCTCGACTATTTAAAGCAAATGTGAGAAAAATGCATCATTAAACTCTAGACTACAAAAACAAGGCACCATTTAATAAAAATTATCAACTCCAAAGAAACACTGACATTTTCATTCAAATACTCCTGAAAACTTCGGCACCTACAGCTTTATTTGATAGATAAGGAGATCCTACTAGAATTTGAAACATTATGTTATTTTTTTAGTAAATGGAAATACTAGCAGAGGATAACTTTAGCCAAGAGAGATGCTTCCCATAGGGTGTTTTACAGTCAGAAAAGAAAAAAAAAGAAAAAAAGAAAAAAAGAAAAAAAAAGGGGGGGGGGGGGGGCGGGCTTTTTTTCAAATAATTCATATCAGGAGTCTAACTTAGGTTTCCTGAAATGCCCTTTGACCCAGAAGCACTGGAAGATCATTAAGTCTGGATGCATTTAATGACTCCTGACTAATAACAACAACAACAAAAAATCAAACCACTCCCACAGTCCTAATCCAACTCATTTCTTTTGTCACATTTTCCTTTCACCTGCTACTAGATTTGGCACTTGCCAATTTTCCATGTAACTAAAGTGCTGTTGTTTGTTTGTTTGTTTTTTAAGCCTTCCATAGTTCCTATTAGTTAGACCAGTCCCAGGTCCACATTGCCAATGCACAGCAACTGTTTCCCTTGTGCATCCCCTTGAGTTATGATGCTTCCAGTGGGCAGAAAATCCTTTGCACAGGACCAGAGATGTGACAAGCGGACAGTAGGGGCACCAAATCTCTGTCTTATGTCCCAAATGGTACAAAATCTCCTTGGCTCAGGGAATCATTCTGTAAATTTGAAAGAATTGTGTTGTATAAACATTGTTTATAATCCAGACAAATAAACGATCATCTATTATTTTCTACAACTAAAAACAGGGAATACATTCCTTGTAGATATAAGTTCTTCTCATTTACTCCTTTAGTGGGACTTCCCTTAATTTCTTCATCTTTCTATATATGCCTGACAATATGCTAATTCAGCACATGCCAACCAGTTTGGAAAAAAATATGTTCCAATTGGGACATCAGAAAACAAGTCACTTTTGTCTTTGGATGAATGAGTTACACAGAATGACAATTCTGTAAACAATTATTGAAATTTGGAGTTCAAAAATCCTACATTTAACCTAAACTTTAGTCAGACATCAAAATTGTTCTTTCCCTAGAAAACAAGGATTTCTTGATAGTATTCCATGAGTTCATTCATTTCTGGAGATACAATTAAAATTTATTTCTTTGTTATTTCTACTGTTATTTGTGTAATTACTGGTAACTGTGTAATTACAGGTGTCTTTGTAAAATATTTTAAATTGTTTCATAGCACCTTATACATCAATTCAAAGCTATACATTGGTGCTCTTTGTAAACGTTTAAGAATTTAATTTTAAAAGAAAAAATATATTCACAATTCAAATATTATAGAATAACTATTAGAATTTTACTGATACACTGCCATGGTAAATTTGAATTAGATAGCATATATCTATCTGTACATCTGTACAGATCTGTACAGACATCTGAAAAAAGGGGGGGTTAATCATAATTTTGCCTCAAACTGGAATTTACCTTACATAATTATTTTGATTTTTCTCATTAGTTCTCATGTGTGCTACCATAATCTATCTGGGGGATATTCAAGCTACATTAATTATTTTTCCATTGGTAACAGCCATGAACACAATTTTGCAGCTCTATAAGGAAGCAGAGTACATTTCATTGGAGCAAGAAAGTTGTTGTTAAAAGACAATTCGTATTTGTGGAACGACTCTATTTTTTTCTATATAATTTTTAAAATAATTCTGCTTTCAGTTCCTATTTTTCATCTTACTTTCACAGCAAATCCTGACATCTTTGAGGCGCAGTCATACCAAAAGTTATATTTTGTTTCTATTGTGCAAGTATGGAATATTCCCAATCTGCCCAGAACAGGTACCTTATATGTAATAAATTCGAGTCTACCACCACATTCTTCCCAAATTTGTAAAACTGATACATTTTGTTACAGCTTCCACAGAAAATTCTAGATGTAAAAGCAACGTCTTATTTCCATCTCATGTTTCTTCTCCAAAATGTGGTGTACATCCTTAAAATTACTGTGAAAAATAAGTCAGCTAAAATAATCAAAATAATCATCCAGATTCATATACTTGGCCTGTAATATTTTATCTCAGTTACTTACAGTTCAGTAAATACTAACTAATACTTACTTATAATTAAACGTATAAAGCTATATTAATAAACAAAATTCACTATCTGGACCATCCAGATTTCTTTTTTCTGTTATTTTACACTTAAATTCAGTAGCAGAACGCATTATTCACATAAGAAATATGTAACAGAAGCAAAACTGCTTTAAGAAACTGCTGTCTGCATAGATCTGTTTTTCCAAATTAATTTGTCATGTCTTAAGTTTTCTGTGGTAAAAGACAGATAGGATCTATTACTAGTTTATTTTGCTTTGTGATGTGTTCCAAACATAACTTCCATTTATCCATATGGGTAAATGTTGTAAGCAATAGTCATTCAGCTGCTATACAGGGTTCAAGAAAAACATCAAATTATTTTTCAAGCTATGCATCAGTTTATTGCTTTAAAAGGATTTAAAGTATTGAATTTCAAAGTAATCTTGTTCCAACATATGCTAAGCTAACATATAAAGCTATGTAGCATGATATAATATGTTCAAATTAAACATTACCACTCTGAGATGAGATGAACCTTCAATTGCATTTAAAGTGTAAGCAAGTAAAATATTGATTACATTTTAGCCTCCATTTAGAACTGTTTGTCTTCTTCAGCGCAGTGTACCTGAAAACTGTCTTGCTTGGATTAATTTCAAGTAGGAGTATTTAAAAATGTAACCTAAACTAGATAACTGTGAAAATGACTGAAAACCAGTAAAAAGACCTGAAGTGCAAGTTGCAGCAATAGACTGTATCAAACACAAAGACATTGCCAATTAGTCATTTTAGCAGCTTATGTCCATTTGGCATTTTTTCCAAACAGATTTTAGATTTTAGTTAGATCATTACTACTTCACAGATTATATATATTGCGACAGTAGGGGAGATTGAGCCCATCCATTGTTCTTCCTTCTGCTCAGAAAAAAGCTGTCAGGAAAAAAAAAAAAAAAAAAAAAAAAAAAAAAAAAAAAAACATGCCTTTTCTCCTTCTCATTTAGAGCAATTGGGCCCCATTTTTCTTCTCGTTCTCATGGTTCTTGTGCCCAAAGCTCTTCTTAAAGTTTCAGTCTCCTTCAGCTATTGACTTTTGGGTTAAAGGGAAAAGATAAAACAAAGGTTAGCTTAATGCACCATTGCAGAACCTTGACCAGAAAAGTGGTATTTGTTTTCGGCCTCTGCTGGAGTACAGCTTCACAGAAATAGAAGTTGATAAATTATTAACATGAGGAGTTTGACAGAAATTAATACAATTTAAGGAACTGACAGAGAATGGTGACCATACTTTTCTGAAAGTCTTCAGGTCAGTGATGAAAGCATGCTTAATTCAATTAATAATGGAATTCTAATTTAAAACACAATAATATAATAGTTAGCATATATTAAGTTTATCAGCAATGAACATCTTAACATATTTGCTAATACATCTGAGGAATTTTGAAAATATAAAAATAAAATGTAAAAGACACATTTAAATGAATGATTCTTTCAGGTCTTTTCCAATAATACTGTTTCTGGTCTTCATAGTACTCTAACTCTGACAGGACACACTAGGATGAAGAAGGCCAACAACTGCTTTGAGTTTAGCAACCCAGGCTCTACATGAAAGCTAGATTTCTGCTTGATTGACATCTCACTCTGACTAAAGATAACATAAGTTAATTGTGTCCTCTTTTGTCTTTTTTTTTTTTTTTTTTTTTTTTTTTTGGTGAGACATACAACACTACAGGAAGCAATTCTGACTTCTAACAGTGGACAACAGCTCCTCATAATATTACTATTGTATCAGAAGAGATAAAAATTTATCTTTACCCAAATATTGCGCATGCCATGCAGACCTCAAAATCACTGATTTTTACAATAATTACTGAATCATGTTTGGATATAGGAAAGAGTATATTTCTGGCATTGTTGCATTCATTTTGTGTGTATAATCTTGTTTCTCATAATTAACATCTAAGCTCATTCTCTTCTCTGTGCTGAGATGTCTTCAAAGGAATTGTACTGCTAAACTGTGTCAGTCTAACCTAAATTTCATTGGCAGTTATGAAATCTGTTCTACTGTTGCACAGAGACATATGAAACATGGTCTCCACAAGAGTGGTCAAGCTAATTATTAGTTCACTAAGAATGTAAGATGGCTGAAGTCATTAGTGGTAGTACCCAGTTGAACTGTCATGATTTGTATATGAACTGCCAAAACCAAAATATCATAAAGCCTGAAGGAACCACAGTAACTGCTGAACTCAGCATCTATTCTGTCCACTTTAAAGGCTTTAGGTGAAATACAAAGCCCAATGTGCACTGAACACTGTGAATATAATCACATCCAAAAATTTCTAAATTGATTGTTGGTGAATTGTATATATGAAAAAAGATGTGTTTTTCTCCTATTTATAAGCTGTATCTTGAGCTGTATGTGTTAAGACAAGATGAGTCGTTTTCTCATCTTGTCAGAGAAAATAAACAAAAGAATCACAGGTATAAAAATAATATAAATCATACACTTGATGATTTGAATCTGAATCAAATAAGAAAGCATATAAATATGGAATTCAGTTTAGATAGAGATGTGTGATACCAAGATATGAACAAACTACTCAGCTGAGATTTGCTTTCAAATGAGTAAACAATTGAAAAGCAACTACATTTGAGGTAATTAACTTCTAAAATTTTTATTAATCTGGTCCTTCAAAATTTTAAAGATATTGGTTCTTTCGAATCAACCAGTGATTTTTATTTTTTAAAAAATACATAAGAAAAACAGAAGACAGAGAGCCTTATAGGTGATTTGTAATTAAAAATTGGGCCTCAAGGATTTGTTTGTATGTTTGTTTTTTAAATAGCCAGCATTTTCAGGCAATAACATTAGAATTGAGTCAGGATTATAGACAGAGTTAATTTGTTGGCTTCTCTGACTGACAATATAAGTCTAATTCCATTACTGAGGGATTTTTTATGGGCAGTATAGCTACCAACATATGACAGAAGGCTTATTCATTAAATGTGTTGTGTCACCAATGTCAGTTACTGCCTATTATAATCCCTGAGATGTGTGATCATTTTGACTGTCTTTAAATTAATAATATGTTGTTTGCTAGCTTGATGGACCCTCAATTAGCAGAAGAGATTCACTGCATTTCAACCTTCTTGAATGAGATTATGATATATTAATTAAAAAGGAAACTTGGCATTATTAGTGTCAAACTATTTAAAAAATCTGGTATCTTCTGATTCCCAGAGTCATTTTAGAATTCATGTGTTCTTCATGACAACAAATGCATGTGCAAGTGTAATTTTTCCCCTTTTAAATGTTGTGGACGTAGAGGAGTATGATCAGAAACCTCATATAGAAGTGCACACTTTAACATGGATACTGACTTCAAGAAAACCACCTTTTGACCTAAATGTATAAAGTGGTATCTGTACACAGAATTATGATTTATTTTATTTATTTATTTATTGGGGGGGGGGGGTGCAAATTAGAGGAGCTGAAATGTTCCTTAAGGAAGTTCAATGGCTGTAAACCATAAGTACGCACCAAAATTGAATCCTTTAAATTTATGTTTCATGTCACATACACAAGATTATTTTCTTATGTTTTAGGGAATATACTGCTTTTTCCTAGTAAACAAAGAGAGCATATAATCATGTCATTAATGCTTTTCATCATTTATTTGGTTACTTTTATTCCCATGTATACATAACCGACAATATCAGCAGCCACATCATTTTTGTAAAAACACTCACAGTGCAGAGCAGATTTCTCCATTTCTTTGGGAAAAGAGTTTTGTTGTTGCTGGTGTTTGGTTGTTTCTTTTTAACGTGAAATAACATAACCAACTTGATCTCTATTTGGATTATGCTCTGGTATAAAAATATCTAACAGACGTGGATGTTATTGGCTTGACAGGGGATGTCTCCTTGATGCAAGATATTTATGCACGCAGTCTTCCACAAAGAAGACTGCCAACTCCAAATATCACCCCCAAATAGGGTACCCAAATAGGCAGCCTAGGCTAAACTGAGGCTTTAGCTGGCAGGAAGGAGATTGAGATGTTTCAATCTTGGTCTAGTGTTAGCTTCAGAAGAGTTTAGAATTTGGGGGGGTTATGCTTGTTCAAATAAAGTTATCTATCCATCGACTTTTTGAAATAAAAAAATAATAATAATTTATATTGAGTGGCAAAGATACTTATAGTCACAAACCCAAAAATATGAAGTATTCTAATTAAGGTATTAATAGGAGATTATGTGCTTGCATTACAGTGTGGTATAGCCGAATTCTGCAAAGAGACAAAAAAACATTTTTCCATATCGGGATATTATCATCCCAATAAATACTGCTTTCACTGTAAGATTTCAGAATGACTTTTTCCATTTACAATTTAACTTCTATGATGAATTAGCTAAAGGATCTGCTACAGTCTGCATGTACTTGTTATTTTGACAGATCTTGCACTTATTTCTTATCCAAGCATACAAACAATTGGGTACCTGTTTGGCAGAGATATCAGTTACTGTGTGCAATAACTCCATAAATACTTTTTATACCATGTGGAAAAATTACCTTTTATTGACATGGCAATGCTTAGAAAAAACACTGTGAGCATAATGTATAGAAATATGCCACCTATCAAATAGAGTCTTTCAGCTTTAAGAACAAAGTAGGTAGAGATCACTCTATACTAATTTAAACATATATATATGCACATATACAAATTTATAGATTTATTCTGACACCTTTATTTGAGCAAAGGTGTAGTTTTTTGGTTTTATTTCTAAGGAAAATATCTAAAATAGAATTATTATTGTTTTCTGATGACGTGGTACTGATATAGCATAGTGTACTGAACTACTGTTTTATCTGCTGCAATGCATCCTGGGCTGCTAACTGCAGTTTGTTCTAAACACGTACTTTTTCCAAACATGCAACTGCTACATCTTCAAACAAAAATTAAGATTTCTTGCCTTAACTCCAACAGTTAATTCATAGCCAGGTGCATTTACATATTTATGACAAAATTATCTGAGTTTGCTACAGCATTAAATTTAACATTTTATAAGTCACTCTTCAGGAGATCATGTGAAAAGTTAATGAAGGTGATTGCTGCATGTAAAAGGTACAGAACAACACTCATACTTTAGAAGAGATGCATGTATTTATTTTATGTTAAGGCAAGTCAACTATAAAACACATTTAACTCCTGTTTAAATTTTATTTTTCATGGAAAAATAACCCTCATTTTCATAGAAAATAAGCTTTTTGAAGTTGTGATGGAAAGAAGAAAAAACAAGTGTTTTGTTGATGTTGTTGTTGTTTTTAAGAAAACAAATCCATAAGCTATATTTTATTCTGCACATTCATTCCATTCACATAGTTTATAGATTTAAATGTTTGTGTGTGAAAGCTATAGCATGCAAGATTTTATTTTTGAATACAGACTACAATGAAACCAACTGCCGCATTACCTGCAATTGTAGCATTAAGATGACCATTGAACAATCAGTCATGGTAAACATGAATTAGAAAAAAAATAATGGCAATCCATTTTCTTGGGGGTCCTCAGGCAGACCCTTAGGTACAGTCTTGGCTTTGTGCTTAGCAAGGGGAAGGAATTTCTTGCTCAGCCAATGTGCCTGATGTAGTTTACAGTGCCCCAGAGGAGGCTTATGGGGAAATTAGTCATTAGACATCAGTCATTAGAAAGAATAATAGTGCTAACAACCCGTCCTGCACTCTGATAGGATCATGCCTTTACCATAGTGGTTCTCCTTCTCTTCCAAACAATATAGCTTTTTTTTGCCCTTCATTCAGTCAGCCATTAAGCCACAAGGCTCTGGCATCAAACCTGCAACAATCTCCAGGACCCCAGAGGACAGTATTTTCACAAAATTATGTTAACATATTGGAGGTTCTTATGTGCATCTAAAATCAAGATTCATATAGCCTTTTTACAAAATCCTATGGTCTTTTTATTGTCATCTCTCTCCAATTCTGTTACATTTCAGAAAGTGAGCTCAAAGCAAAACTATATAATGTATCCTCAGATTCTTTGAAAATGTTTAAAAATTTTGCCATCTAGCACTTTGAAGCATATTTACATATATGTACTATAATAAAGCTCTTAAATAGACTGCAGAGACCACTCCTTTGTGGAGAGGTTACAGCTAAAAAATTCTAGCACCAACTGCTAGGTTTCCACAAAGTCCAGGTGTTCCTTCACTGTTCTGAGATATTCACAGTCCCTTGATCTTACCTATAAACTTGCTCCTGCTGCTGTGCTATAATTTCCTACACATCTGCAAAGCACCAGCACTATATACACAAGAGGAAAATATGCTTTGGAAAGGTTCCCAGTGGATCCATCACTCTAACTTAGTGGAATTTCAACCTCACAAAAAGGACACAAAGAAGTAATGTGGAATGGCTGTACCTTCATTGTATAACCAGAGGGTTTGTCCAATAATTTCATAGCAGGTTGCAGGAGTTATTTGCTTACTTGGAGAGGGATAGACAGATAATGGTCACTTTTTCTTCCTCATATTGCTCTACTCATTTCAATTGAGTTCTCAGATAATCACTAAAAATTTGCATCTGGGTGATCAAAACCTCTAGACTTTGCTCACGTAAAACTCATGTCAACATCATTATGGCCATTTAACAGTCCTGAACTGAAATGCAACATAATATAAATATAGCTGCCTAAAAATAAATGTTTTAGTTACAATTCTTCCACATTTAACAATATAATTCTGCTCATAATAGGTTTCAGTGGGACTACATACAGAGTGATGTACCATTGGCAGCAGGTTCAGTGTGTTTAGTTTCTACATCATTCTTCATTAGGTTTCATTATATACTATCTTATTTAATGGCTGCAGATTATTCTGTGTGATGTGTTTTCTTGTCTACCAAAGATAATCTACAATACATATTTTCTTCTTAGATTATATATGAGAATGGTGTGGGCTATTTTTCTTATTTTTAAGCTTTCAGAATAAATGTAATTGAAATAATGGATATGTAATATGACAGAATTTCCAAGCCCTTATGTCAATTAATTTAATAAGTATGTTCTAAAGCAAATGACTTGCCTTAGTTTTAGAAAAATGCATGTCTATAGGAAAAAAAAAAAAAAAAAAAAAAAAAAAAACATTTCTGTGAATCCTCAAAGTGACTGAACCATTTAGCATTGCAATTGCACTGAAAAACCTCTGAGATGCTTACAGACCCTGCAGCCCTTCAGAGCATAGGCTGACAACTTGCAACATTTGAAATTTTTATTTCTCTTCTATTACTAATAAGTCTATTCACTCGACAGTATTTCTTGACCTTACTTCAGAGGAGGATAACTAAAATTCTATTTTTACAGAAAATTTTCTAGTATTTGAGATCTTAGATGATCTGTTGTTGAAAAGTAAATTAATGTGATTATCTAGACAATGCTCTTTTTCAAACCCTCTTTAGAATTTCTTACTGGAAAGCACTGCTACTGTCTAGCCATTTTGAAGAAACTGAAGGATAATAAAGAGAGCTAAATTACACTTTTTTTACACTTTTTATTATTATTCTCCTATGTCTGAAAGAAAGGTTAAAAAATTTATGGCATTTAATTTCATACTTACTGTTTTTTATGGTCTATTAATAACTGACCCATGAAAAAACAGAACTGATTGAATTAAAAGTTTATGTACTTCACAATCACTGCCACAGGTAACAAGTCAAAATCTGCTGATCTGAACCTCAGACGAAAGCCCACTTTTAGTTGCCTGTTATTACCTTTTAATGTTTCTGTCACTGTGGAGAGAAAATAAGTCATCTTTTCTCAGAGAACTTCTGGTATGAGCAAAAAGAATGTAATTATGAGTACATTTTTCCACATGTAAAAATTTTGATTGGAAAATTGTGCTTTGTTTTTCTGATGACACAGGAAAAAAAGGTGTTACCTAGAAAAGGAAGGTATAGCTGTAGAATCATATAATCACAGAATTGTAGAATCGTAGAATGGCTCAAGTTGGAAGGGACCTTAAAGACCATCTAATTCCAAACCCCCTGACATGGGCAGGGACACCTCCCACTAGACCAGGCTGCCTGAAGCCCCATCCAACCTGTCCTTAAACACTACCAGGGATGGGGCATTCACAACTTCTCTGGGCAACCTATGCCAGTGCCCCACCACTCTATGAGCAAATACTTTCTTCCAAATACCTGATCTCAGACCACCCTCTTTTAGTTTAAAACCATTACTCCTTGTCCTATCGCTATACTCCCTAACAAAGAGTCCCTCCCCAGCTTTCCTTTAGGTATTGAAAGGCCGCTATAAGGTCTCCCCAGAGCCTTCTCTTCTCCAGGTTGAACAATCCCAGCTCTCTCAGCCTGTCTTTGTAGGAGAGGTGCTGCAGCCCCTTGATCATTTGTGGCCCTTTGTGTAGTCTGTCAAAGCTATAGGTTGACAGTTTGTCAAAAACTTTTTGTATGTTGCAAGACAGAATGAGAATATCAGAACTTGCTGACATTAACATCTCAGCAACTGCAAGAAGTTTTGTTCATTCTTATCTTATTTTCCTGTTTCCATTAAACTTTGTATTAGAACTGCTGCCTTGAAAGAAGACAGTCATAATTCTTCCAGGGCATTGTCATAGACACAACAGACAAGTATACCGGTAACAGTACTAAAGTTAATTTTGTTTTAGTCAATTTAGGAATGCTGCCACACTAGATTAGACCATTTATCCATTTAATCTGGCAACATGCTTGTAGCAATGGACAATATTTATTGTTTTAAAACAATAGTCTCATTCTGCAAACAGCCAAGTGTAAATTACTACATCCACATGAGAAACATTCTTCCATTACCAGCTCAATGAATACCCTCTGCCTAAAAGAAAGAGATTTTAATATCTTTGGCACAAACTCTACAGTTCTTCATCAATGAAAATGAACTTAAATTCAGTGCTTGCCCTAATAATTAAATAAAATAAATTTCATTGTTTAAAAGTATGAAAGTAATTGGTGTGTTAATAGCAGAAACATCCGCAGTAACTACTCCCATTTCTGAAGTGAATGATCTGCTGTATCCTCTCTATCATCTTTGAAAGGTCCTGGAGAATGGGTGAGGTGCCTGAAGACTGGTGGATAGCCAATGTCACTCCGGTCTTCAAGAAGGGCATGAAGGAGGATCCAGGAAACTACAGGACAGTCAGTCTCACCTCTGTCCCTGTAAAGGTGTTGGAGCAGCTTGTTCTGGATGCCATCTCCAAGCAATTGGAAGAGAAGAATGTTATGAGGAGTAGTCAGCATGGATTCACCAAGGGGAAGTCATGCTCGACCAACCTCATTGCCTTCTATGATGGCATCACCAGCTGGGTAGATGGGGGAAGAGCGGTGGATGTCATCTACCTTGACTTTAGCAAGGCTTTTGATACTGTCTCCCATGACATCCTACTAGCAAAGCTGAGAAAGTGTGGGATAGATGAGCGGTCAGCAAGGTGGGTTGAGAACTGGCTGACTGGCCGAGCTCAGAGGGTGGTGATCGGCAGAGCAGAGTCTGGCTGGAGGCCTGTGACTAGCAGTGTTCCCCAGTGGTCGGTGCTGGGTCCAGTCTTGTTCAACATCTTCATCGACGACCTTGATGAGGGAATAGTGCCTGCCCTCAGCAAGTACGCTGACGACACAAAGCTGGGAGGAGCGGCTGACACGCCAGAAGGCTGTGCTGCCATTCAGTGAGACCTGGACCGGCTGGAGAGATGGGCAGGAAGAAACCAAATGAAGTTTAATAAGAGCAAGTATAGAGTCCTGCACCTGGGAAGGAACAACCGGAAGTATCAATACAGGCTGGGGGACGACCTGCTGGAGAGGAGCTCTGAGGAGAAGGACCTTGGGGTCCTGGTGGACGACAGGTTGACCATGAGCCAGCAGTGTGCCCTGGTGGCCAAGAGGGCTAATGGGATCTTGGCATGCATTAAAAGGAGCATGGCCAGCAGGTCAAGGGAGGTGATCCTCCCCCTCTACTCTGCCCTGGTCGGGCCTCACCTGGAGTACTGTGTCCAATTCTGGGCTCCCTGGTACAAAAAACACAGGGACCTCCTGGAAAGAGTGCAGTGGAGGGTTACAAATATGATACGAGGCCTGGAGCATCTTCCCTATGAAGAAAGGCTGAGACCTGGGTCTGTTCAGCCTGGAGAAGAGAAGACTGAAAGGGGATTTTATCAATGTGTACAAATGTCTGAGGGGTGGGAGACGTAAGGATGTAGCTAACCTCTTCTCAGTGGTTTGTGGGGATAGGCCAAGGGGCAACGGCCGCAAAATAGAACACAGGAAGTTCAGCACCGACATGCAAAAGAACTTCTTCATGGTGAGGGTGACGGAGCACTGGAACAGGCTGCCTAGAGAGGCTGTGGAGTCTCCTTCTCTGGAGATATTCAAGGCCTGTCTGGACGCCTACCTGGGCAGCCTGCTCTGAGGAACCTGCTTTGGCAGGGGGGTTGGACCCAATGATCTTTCGAGGTCCCTTCCAACCCCTACAGTTCTGTGATTCTGTGATTCTGTGATCTGCCATGGTTTCAGTATCCTGTAACTAAGAAAAAGCAAGCCTGTGAAATTTTATCAGTTAGATTTGAAAAAAATATTGTAATAAATAATTCCCTAAGGTGAATAGAATTTATTTTTCTGCATACACAGCCTTCATATTTTATGTGTGACATAAAACATCTGATCTTCTAAGTTAGACATAAAAAATTATATAATGTAAATCATTAACAATCTTATCAACTATTTTTCTGGCCAAAGTAAAACTGAAGATTTATCCTGCATGCCTACTTAATGACCATTAAAATACCTTAGCTTTCTTTAAATTAATGTTGATATCCCACCTTAGTTAATATACTTTATGTAATGTCAAAAATATTCTTCTAAAATACCTTCCAAGTTCTAATATTACTTTCTTTGTGAAATTGCATACAAAATTTAAAATGCCTGTAGCAATGGACATGATACAAAATTTTGGAAGGACATCTCAAATGCACTGTATTTCAGTTCTTGTCACTTTTATAAAATTGCAAAGTTTGCTAAAGGATAGATATAGACTTACCTGACAGGTTTATATTATTATAATGATCTTAAAGAAACATAATTAGCTATTCTCTGCAGTTATCAACATATGACAAACTTCTCTTTGACTTTCCTCTATTTATTTCTGGTTCTCTTTCTACTTATTGAACTACTGCCTCGTAGTTTTTTTTTTGTTGTTGTTTTTTTGTTTGTTTGTTTGTTTTTTACTGCATTTAGGAAGTTAACCTTTACTGTTTCTAATTATTTTCCAGTGAAGCACAGTATTTGAAGTAATGTACATAATCACAACACACATTTATTTTAAAGGATTTTACTAGTGGAGATGAACTTCTGAACTAAGATGTTGATTATTTGCAAATTCTTTGCTGAAATAATTTGACTCTACAAAAAGCTACTACCAGTGTTCAAATAGTAAATAATTATTGTAATAAGACCAGTTAGTTTTAAGATAAAAATTTACAGGAAAAACTAGCATGTCAGTTCCATAGCTTAATAAGCAGCATGCTGCCTGCTGTGTTCTTTCTCTTCTGTTTTATTAATACTTTTCAGTTCTTTTCCTAATACTTTTCTGTTAGACAGCTTGATTCTCATTTCTATGCTTGCCCAGTCAGAATGACACTTTTTGGTAAACTGGCGATTTAAACTCCATTATTATTCTGCATTAAGCTGCTGCAGAACACCAGTCAGGCATTACAATTTTTTTCAGTCCAGCTGTGCTGAACTACAAGTAGATATGAAGTAATTGACCTTGTTGTTCACTGAATTGTGCAATGCTTTGCTACCTACTGTTTTGTGCCACTCACTTCACTTCATGCATCTTCACAAGTCATGACCTTTATGGTAGATATTACTCTCCAACATAGACAAAAAACACCTTTACTAAAGTAAAACATTAACCATGACCTACACGGCATTTCATCAGCTGAGAGGCCAAGCAAACCTGCACTACTAAAATTAGAGATTCCAGATGAGATTCTTCCAACAGGGGCAGAGAAAAATAAAATAAAAATAAAAAATTACTTTTATGAAAGTAAACACTTGGAAAATCTCCAGTGAACAAGTTAATCCTTCCTATTATCTCAGACAGACACGGGGTTTTCTTTTGTAGTTGGGAAAAACTAAACAATATTGAATTTACCACTCATAAGAAAAAAATAAATTAAAAAATAAATTTTAAATACAGAAAAGCATAGAAGCAGTCCAACTGGATAAATTCTAAAACATTACCACTGAATTTAATAGGGCCTTTGAGAACTACTAATCTAATTCAATTAAAAAAAAAAAAAAAAAAAAAAAAAAAGTTTAGTAAATACAGCCAACAACTTACACATCTACTTTACTTTAATTCTAACAGATGGAGTAGCTCTAGGAGGTAGAATGGAAATACATATCTATTCCTCTTTAATTTCCTGACTGCTGTAATATGACACAAGGTATTGGCAGATAACATTCCTGAAGATATTATTATATTTTAAAAACTTACTTGAGATGCACATTGTACTCAGTTCAGGTGCCCCGGCACTGTCAAGGGGCTACAGGATGGCTTCTATGAGGAAAGGCTGGGGCTCCCCCATGCTGGACACCACTGGCTCCATCTGGCTCCAACAGCCCCAGTGCAGGTCATGGCTGGGCCCAGCAGCCACCCTGAGGGCAGCTTGGGGGAAGCAGATTTAGGAAAGGGCAAAATACCACACAGCAGCACACAGTGACAAAAAAAAATGTGAGAGAAAGAGCCCCATGGACAGCAAGATCAGTGAAAAAGTAGGGAGAGGAGGTGCTCGAGGTTCCAGAGAAGACATTCCCTGGCTGGCCATGGAAGTGGCCACAAAGAGGCAGGTATTGCCCTGTGACTCATGAAGGACCCCATACCATAATGAGTGGGTGTGTGCTTTAGAAAGTGTGGCCTACGCAGCTCGCAATGGATTGGGTTTATCCTGATGGACAGCAGGCTTTGGGGAGCTCATAATGGAGCAGTTAATGAAGGACTGCACCGTGTGGCAGACCCACAGAAGCAGAAGACAAGCATGAGGAAGGAGTGGCAAAGGCAGAGGAGGTGGAAGAATCAGAAATGACGGTGAAGTTGAGCCTGTGAAAAGAAAGGAGGCATGGGGGAAGATTTTTTTTTTTTTCTCACCATCCTGCTTTACTTTAATTGACAATAAATTAAATCAGTTTTCATACCAGTCATATCTGGTTTGCCTGTGACGGTAATTGGTGAGCGATTTTGCTGTCTTTATCTCAACACATGAGGTTTTTCACTGTATTTTCTCCGTTATTCTGTTGACTTTGTAGCTGAGTGAGTATCTGACATCTGGCCAACATAAATCTACCACATTCTTCTCCACCAGCAGAAAATTGGTCTGAAGGACATCTCAGGCCCACAAAAAAATAGACACAGGATTGTTGGGAATTAAAAAAATAAAAATAAAAATAAAAAAATAATAATAATAAAAAAGAGAACAAGCTGCTCATTATTTTACATAAAACTTCATTCTGCAGCCTGATTAAAAAAAAAAAAAAAAAAAGGCTACCTAAAATTGAAAATGTTTTTAAAAAAAAAAAAATAAAATAAAATCATTAGAAACCCTCTCTTTTTAGGTTTACTTTTTAGTATTTTTCACATATTTTTCCATCTTTATGGTACTATTCATGCGTAACAATATGAGACAAAAACACTCCTCAACCCAATCTTTATTTTTCTCTCTCTCTTTTTTTTTTTCCTCCTGTCCTTTGTAGCTTCTAATCTTTTTTGCTCCAATCTTTATGCATTCTGATAGTATTTGTGACTTTTTTGTATTTTTTCAGGCCATAATGCTCCTGATCGTTTTGCACAGAATACAAGAGAAGAGAGAGAAAACAATTATACGACCTCCAGATGTCCCTTCCAACTGCAGTCATTCTGTGACTCTGATCTCCCAGGAGACTGAACAAGAAAGGAAGAGTATTTACGCCGCCACCAGTGAGTTACCAAAGCAGCAGTCATTAGGCATGTTAAAATAAGACTTTTGTACAGAAAGCACAGTCAGACATATTTCTTCCCAAAGCCTTATTCAGTGTAGCTGTTGCAATGCTCAGGAAGACTAAAGTTACAGTTATGTGGTTTCCTTCAAATGGGACAATATTACTGATCCCAAGTGAATAGCCAGTCAATTACAAACTAAAACTAGTCCATTTAAGCTATTGAAATAAATATAGTGGGGGAACCCACACAGAGTGGGCTGTGACATCTGTAGTGGAAGTGAAATAACTTGAATGCTTGTGATTGCAGGATCAAGGTGTAAATGTGCTTTGGAAGTGCAACAAAACTTGTAAAAGTCTCACAGTAAACTGATGGAGTCAATAGTAAAGTGGTTTTAGTCACTTAGATGCTGCTGACTCACCCTAGGTCTCAAAAGGAGAGTTTTCCTCTGAAAACTCTAATATCTAAAATGAAGTATGCTCTTAAAGGAGATTGAAAATAAATTTGTTTACAAAATGAAAAATACTGATTTTCCAGAGTATATTATTTTATAAACAAGAAGCACTCTACAGTTTTCAGAAAGGCAAAGTATTTTCAAAAAGTCCCCCACATAATTAAAATTAATTAGCATGTTGTTTTAGTTTGTTTTAAAAATATTATTCAAAAGAAATAAATTTAGTCAATATTTGGTTATTCAATCACATAAACAATAATGAATACTATTACTGAGAGTACATTGTCAAGAGGAAAAAATATTTGTCTTTTTTATCAGGGTAGTTCTATATAACCTTACATGACAATAAAAAATATTTATCTCTTCAAAACTTTTTTTAAAAAATTATTCTTGTTCATCACCATTATAAAGCAAACAAAAATGTTTTTAAGTGGATAGGATTTATTATTTCTCTTTTTATGTATGCTGTAGTTAATGCTATAACATTGGAGATTCAAGATAGAGTCATTTTAGATCCTCATGGTCCATAATGTGTTAAAAGACCTATCTCGTAGGCGTACACATCACTATTCATTTAAATAAACTTGAGGGAAAGTCAAATCATAACAGTAGATTTTTCTTTTTTTATTATTTGGAAATTAAAAAAAAATATTAAAATAATAAAATGTCCTTCTACATTTTAAAGTGACTTTTATAAATGGCATGTTATGGGGAAGTGACTTTTGTAAGGCATATTGTGAGGTTTTATATGTGTTATTTAAAGTAATTTCTTTCCGAAGCTGTTCATTTGGTTTAAAAATGTGTTTCCCATATTTCTTCTGACCAAAACTAAGAATGTACTTCAGGAGGCCCACTATATCTCTGTTTCATGAAAAATCACAGCAAAGTCATCAAATACAGTCTCGGTAAGAAGCGTACAATACAATGCTATGTGGAAAGACAACACATAGATAGTAAGACAATAACCACTTTATGAACAGTGTGAAAGACAACCATAAAAATACTCTTAGTTAAATAATAACTAATGAAATAAGATATTAGTGATACTGAAGTAACATGGTAAATCCTTATTTGCCACATAAAAATGAATGTGATTCTCAATACAGATTGTTATTTTCATGTTATTTTCATTTTTAGAAGACAACTACGATATGAGAGTGGATGTAGAAACAGAATAAGCTTTGGTCAAACTATTGTTTCTGTGGATTACATTCACTGTTTTTTATTTTTATTTATTTTTTAATAAAATGTATGTCATCTGGCATAGTCTAGGTGACTGTGCACTGAGCATTTATTTATTTAATTAATTTTAATTTATCATAGAATCATGGAATGGCTTGGGTTGGAAGGAACCTTAAAGATCATCTAGTTCCACCCCCCTGCCATGGGCAGGAATGCCACCAGTAGATCACGTTGCCCAGGGCTCATCCAATTTGACCTTGAACACTACCAGGGATGGAGCATCCACAGCTTCTCTGGGCAACCTGTTCCAGTGCCTCACCACCCTCTGAGTAAAAAAATTCCTCCTAGCATCTAATCTAAATTTTCCTTCTTTCAGTTTAAAACCATCCCCCCTCGTCCTGTCACTATCTGACTGAGCAAAAGGTTGCTCTTCATCTTTTTTTATAAGCCACCTTTAAGTATTGAAAGGCTGCAATGAAGTCACCCTCGAGCCTTCTGTTCTTTAGACTGAACGTCCCCAGCCCTCTCAGCCTTTCTTCATAGGAGAGGTACTCCAGCCCTCTGATCAACTTTGTGGCCTTCCTCTGGACCCGTTCTAACTAGTCCACAAACTTCTTGCTGGGTTCCCCAGATCTATAAGTAGGACTCCAAATAGGGCCTCACAAGGGCAGAGCACAGGGGCATAGTCACCTCCCTCGGCCTGCTGGCCACTCCTCTGTTGATGCAGCCAAGGATACAGTTGGTCTTCTGGGCTGCAAGCACACACTGCTGGCTCATGTCAAGCTTCTCATCCACCAGAACCCCCAAGTCTTTCTAAGCAGGGCTTCTCTCAATGACTTCTCCCATTCTGTACTCATGTCTGCGATTACCCCAGCCCAGGTGCAGCACCTTGCACTTAGACTTGTTGAACCTCATTAGGTTCACTTCTCAAGCTTGTCCAGGTCCCTTTGAATGGCATCCCTTCCTTCTGTTGTATCAACTGCACCACTCAGTTGATTTCATCTGCAAATTTGCTGAGGGTGCATTTGATCCCATTGTCTATGCCATTGATAAAGATATTAAACTGTACTGTTCCTGAGACAGACCCCTGAGGGATAGCACTCATTACTGGCCTTCACCTGGAGAAAGAGCCAGTGACTGCCAATCTCTGGGTGTGACCTTCCAGCCAATTCCTTATGCACCAGTTGGTCGCCTTTCAAATCCATCTCTCTCCAATTTCAGGACTAGGATGTCATGTGGGACTGTGTCAAAGGTCTTAGAGAACCCCAGGTTGAAGGGAACGAACAACAAGACTCCAGGCTGGTGTGTTGCTGAAGCACTTTATTGTCTAACCCATCTACTTATATAGGCTTAGCGTATCTACATGCTTTTATCACACAACTTGGCAAGGTTTGCTCGTTAGCCGTTATTATTGTTCACAAGGCGATCGCACAGCAGCCATATCTCCCTTACATGTACTGATGAGCAACAGGCCGGACTGCACCAGTTGTTTTTTGATCTTCTTGTCTCCCAGTTATACCTCCTTTATCTTCAGGCTACGTGACTTTCGCCTCATTCTGCATTTTCCTTTTCTCACTTCATCTCTGTGTCTAACATACTCCAGATACTTTCTGTCCGATTTCCCACACCAGGTAGATGACACTGGTTGGTCTTCCCTTGTCAGCTGATGCAGGCACTCCATCATAGAAGGCCACTAGATTGGTCAGGCACGATTTGTCCTTGGTGAAGCCGTGCTGTCTGTCTCGGATCACCTCCTTGTCTTGCATGTGCCTTGACATTGCTTTCAGGAGGATCTTTTCCATGATCTTGCCAGGCACAGAGGTGAGTCTCACCGATCTGTAGTTCCCTAGGTCCTCCTTTCTCCCTTTTCCCAGTCACCAGGGACTTCACCTGACAGAACTTTTCAGATATGGTGAAGAGTGGAGTGGCAACTACATCAGCCAGTTCCCTCAGGATCCTGGGATGCACGTTATCAGGCCCCATAGATCTGTTCCTGTCCAGTTTCATCAGGTGGTCTTGAACCTACTCTTCACTTACAGTAGGAGGGACTTAGCTCCCTCAGTTCTCCTCTAGAGAGAGGGCGGCTGAGGGGAGGGGAGGGAGGGGAGAGAGGGGAAGGAAGGGAAGGGAGGGGAAGGGAGGGGAAGGAAGGGAAGGGAGGGGAAGGGAGGGGAAGGGAGGGGAAGGGAAGGGAAGGGAAGGGAAGGGAAGGGAAGGGAAGGGAAGG
>NC_048893.1:49130872-49161488 GCF_011077185.1 Oxyura jamaicensis | reverse complement strand
AGGGAAGGGAAGGGAAGGGAAGGGAAGGGAAGGGAAGGGAAGGGAAGAGGAGGGAAGGGAAGGAAAGAGGAGGGGAGGGAAAATAGGAAAGGAGGAGACTCCTTCAACTCTTTGGCATTATGGCCTGTTATAAAAAATATAAGGGAGGATTTTTAAGGTCCCTCCACAAACCAGCACACATGCACAGAAATCAAAAACAGGAGAGGTATGCAAAACAGAAGAGCACTTGCATGGTATACCATCTACTCAGAACAAGTTTTACAAGATTAGCTAAACTATGCATATTTACTTTGAGAATGATAGCCTGAAACATAGTTATCCTAGAAGGAGGTGAGGGGACCCTATTCCAATGTTGTAAATTATTTTGTCTCCAAAGACTGTCAAATCTTAATACTTAAAATGCAAAATTCAATGCACAGAATATTCAGCCTCACCTTGGACTGTGAATGAAAAGGAGCAAGGAAGATAATTAAACTGTTCCTATGAAAAATCTCTTTCAGCATAGGAATCTCTTTCTTATGGAAGGACACCATCCATATCTTACACTGAGACAACTTTTCTATGTAGAAAGATTCCATAATTTATAGGGCTCTGCGATACCTTTGAAAATGAGAAACACATTGTTCAATTTATTTTTGAGGCTCTACTCTATAATCCTATGCATGTAATCAGAAGGCTTAGTAGCCATTAATAGTTTTATTAGCATAAGAAATCATTTGCTGATTATTTTTATCATATATTTTGACTATGATAAGGCTTTCTTATTTTTAGTCAGTCAACTGAGAAATTTGTTTTCTGGGCAAGCACTAATTTTATGATACAATTGTACTAATTCATCTGGATTTGTTCCTCACGCCAGTGTAAACTTTGTTCTCTCCTTGAGGGACTTGAGGGCTCTTAAACCCATGTCAGCAAGTAGACTTTCAGAGCAAACTATGGAGCTACAGATATTTACTATTCTTGGAGACATACCTGTAGTTCTAAAACTGTTTGGGGTATGAAATAATTTACCTCAGAAGCAAATTAATTCAAATTTCTCTTAGCAAAATCTGAATTTTTTAAATAATATAAGAATGCTAGCATCTTGGCCAATCAGAGGTATTTAAGAGTTCAAAGATAAATTCTCAGGAGACAAAGATGTCACAACAAGCAGTCTCCTTCCTCTTTTACATTGTCATCATAGCAAATCAATTACATCCAATGAATTAGTGGGATAATTGCCACTACCTCATGAAATGTGTCTGGAATATCTAGGAGTCATTACATATTTTCAGTTAATACACTTAACTGTGAGTATACAGTATCCTGAATGAAAGTGTGTTTATATATTAAGGGGCCCCATATTATTTATGCTAGGAAATGTTTTCCTCGACTAAGAGAATTTTAAAAGATCATCACCCTGCGGATTGTCAAGAGTTAATAGAAAATTTTAGTTCATATAATATAACAGAAAAGAACATAAACTAAGAAAATGTGTTCCCTAATTTTTTACTTGTTCAAGTGGCTGAAAATAATCTTAACTTTGTTTTGGAATGCTGTGCATTTTCAAGATATGAAGGACTGTGGTCTCAAAACCAACTCAGGAAGCCTAGAAAATGCAGATGATGGGGGTTCTGGCTAACTACCAACTGCTTATGTTGTCATCTTTTTTTTGTAATTTAACAGAAGTAGGATTGCTTACCTCAAAGAATGTGTCGTGTTTTACTTAATAAATGTTAATAAAAAGCATAGAGACTCAGAAAATTTCTATTTAAATGCCAAATATTATGATACATAGCATTCTTCACTTTATGCAGAACATTATATTCAAAACCTCATTTCTTTATAGTACACTGACATATCTAATTCTAGACTAATAGTATTCTGTATGGAATCCGTAAGTGTTCAACAGAATAAAACAACACATTATTATTTTTCCTTTGAAATATTTCAAACATTATTGTAATAATTTTGACAGGGCACAGAGGGTTAGAAACATAACATACTTGACCATCTCCTTTTTATCATTTACCACATGGCAGATTTATCTACTTTGAATAAACAAAACTGACATTCCTATAGAATACAGGATGAAAATTAATGAGCTTGAAGTAAGCTGCTGCTAAGAATAATAATGTGGCTTCCAAATGATCCTAATCTTTAAAACCAAGGTATTAATTAAATAAAAAGTAGTGACATCTTAGCAAAAGCTGCAGTCATTTAAAGTGACAGAACTAAAATTGCCTGATAATAATAGTCACAGGATGTCCATCATGATTATATATGTGAAGTATGTAGCTTCACAAAAACATCAAGTGCTTCTTAACATCATCTGTACAGTATTTTGTTTACAATGTTTAAACAACCGACAGAGCCTTATTCTTTACCATGTCAATGGAAAAGGTACCACAAAATTACTGTTCAGATTACCAGATTATCTATTTCACTTGGATCCAGAAGCTTCAGAAGCATTTTAGTCTAGATTTCTGAATGATATTTGTCATGAAAGAAAAGCCTATGGAATGACTGATAGCATTTTTACAAGAAGTTATCTCAGCAAAAAAATTATATTTCAGTTTGGTTCTATAACTCTATAACTCTATAACTGTCAAAGGAACCTTTTGGTTCCTTTGTACCAGGATCATGGAAGTTCAGAAATGTGTGTGTATATGTACAAGAGTGTACAGGGAACAGACGGAGAGCTAGAAATGTAGGTGCACCTTGAAGAAAATCAATTATAATAAAAGTAATCCTTTTTATTCCTTGAATATATAGTGCCCTTCTAGCATTTACTAGGAATCAGTCCAGATGAAAAATCAAAGTGCACTTGAGATAGGAAAGACACTAATGACAACTGATCGTGCTGTTTCTCAGAACATGTCAATATACTTGCCAAGAATGATTCTGGAAGTCAACAAAGTAGCTGCAATGGAATAAGACTCCTTCAGGGCCACACAAGCAACTAGCAGTCACTCAAACACAAATCTACAAGTAAATCATAGAATCATAGAATCACGTTGTTAAAAAAAAAAAAAAAAAAAAAAAAAAAAAAAAAACACTCTAAGCTCACCTAGTCCAACCTTTAACCTAATACTAAAGCCCACCATTAAACCATGTTACTAAGTTCTACATCTTCACGTTTCTTAAAGACCTCCAGGGGTGGTGATTCACTCACTTCCCTGGGCAGCCTATTCCAACACCATACAACCCTTCCAGTGAAGAAATTTCTCCTAATATCCAACCTAAGCCTCCCCTGTCACAACTTGAGGCCATTTCCCCTTGTCTTATCTCTTGATGCTTGGGAGAAGAGACGTATCACCACCTTGCTATAGCCACCTTTAAGATAGTTTTAGAGAGCAATAAGGTCTCCCTGGCTAAATGACTAACAACAGCTAATTTCTAGGCTAGACAACCCCAGTTCCCTCAGCCACTCCTCATATGACTTGATCCCTAGTCCTTTCATCGGCTTTGTTGCCCTTCTTTGGACACACTCCATCATCTAGATGTCTTTCTTGTACTGATGGGACCAAAACCAAACACAGTATTTGAGGTGCAGCCTCACCAGAGATGAGTACAGGCAGACAATACTCTCCCTGGTCCTGCTAGCCACACTATGTTTGATACAAGCCAGGATGCTGTTGGCTTTCTTGGCCCCCTGAGAACACTGCTGGATCATGTTCAGCTGGCTACTGACTAATACCCCTTAGGTCCTTTCCCCCAGGCAGCTTTCCAGCTCTTCCCCCAGCTTGTAATATTGCATGGGGTTGTTGTGCACCAAGTGCAGCACCTGAAACTTAGCCTTGTTGAAAGTCATGTGATTGGATGCAGGCCATCAATCTAGCCTATTCAGATCCCTCCACAGAGCCTTCCCACCCTTGAGCAGATCTACACTCCTGCCTAACTTGGTGTTGTCTGCAAACTTACTGAGGGTGCACTCGATCCCCTCATCCATCTCACCAATAAAAGTATTAAAGAGAACTGGCCTTGATACAGGTATCACCTGCCTGAGACAAGACCTGGATATTGTTAATTAATAAGGAATAAGAGAGTGTTTTTTCTGCAATTTAAAATAATCTCTTTCACAGCTCTTCAATCATACAATGGAAATCACAACTGTTTTATAAAAGGAAAATGTGTAAGGCAAAGAAAAAGTAACTGTTGAATTATTCCTGAAAAGCAGTTAATTCAGGCTGCTCAGAGAGAAACAGGAATACAGAGCACTGAAACAGAAGTTGAAGGTCTACTTATATGTAAGAAATATTTCCTCTATAAATCACTTTGCTACTCATACATGCACTGAAACCTTTCTCATATTCATCTCTATACTTTCAGAACATTAAATATTTCCTGACAATTTTTTCTGAACAAGCTTAAAGCAGAGGATGTTGTCTTCATGGCACAAATGTGTCATTCTTTGTTAGTAAATATTGTCTAGTGTTCTTAACCTCCTGTGTGATCCAATGTACTAAGCAGCATGACTTCAGTCAGCCTAGACACTGACTCTATTGCATTTGCCTGTAGAATATGTAGGAGGACAAGGTCTGTAAGAAGAAGGAATATATTTCATCAGTATAATTGATAAATATTTTTCTGTGTAAAATATGAGCTTCTGGTACTCAAGCCTCTCTCCAGTTGTAACCCTACAGTAATATCAAGCTTTATTTTTAATTTACAGGGCCTTGGGACTGAGGTTTGACAGGCTTGCTCTGTCAAACCTTTCGTTGCACTGCCTTATTTGGCAGCACCAGCCATTTTTTTCTAATTGGCCTAGTGACTGTTGTTAATCTGTTTTGTTTATGTTTATGTAATGGTGCAACAATGGTTTTATACCTTCAACTAAGTGATACTGTATCACTAAAAAAGCACATTAAAATCACATTAAATAAGCACATTATCACATTAAAAAAGCAACAGCAACCCCTTCTTCTCCAGAAGCGGGGGGGGGGGGGGGGGGGGGGGGAGGGGCGGGGGGTGAACTCATTTTTTTTTTTTTTTTTTTTCAATTTTCTTCTTGCACAGAGGTTTCTGCACCTTGGTACTGAGCTGGGGGGATAACGGGTGCTGCTCGCCCCCCCCCTCCCGTGTCCCCACACCCCTCCACCACTCGCTGCAGCCCCGGTTTTAATTCAGCTCCCTCCATCCTCTAAGGCAGGAGCATAATGCCCTTTTCCATGCAATTATCCCCAAAATTCCCCTTGATAATCAGTACCTCTCCCTTTCCCACCCTTGGAGGTGAGGATAAAACCTTGGAGGGGGGGGGGAAGAAGAAGCAGAAGCCACCGGTGCTCAGCCCCTTTGCCTCCAGCACCTCTGCAAGCCAGGGACAGGTATAAAAGATGGGTATTTTAGCAAAAATAAATAAAATGAAATAGGCTTTAGGGTAGAATCTGCATGGCTGCTCCCTCTCTAACATTTATTTTTGCAAAAGTGCTGCAAAAACGTTCCCCCGGGGGCTGCAGCAGCCGCTGCTTTAGCACATTTTCTGAACCTCAGCCACAAGATCAAGAGATCAACACCTCGTTTTGTGCCTGTATTTAATTTTTAAGCCCCAAAATAGATCTGATATAGATATAGATCTGGTATCACAGCTGAGATCTTGATAAGTTGAGACACAGGATGTGGTACAGAGGTTCCAGGAATGGGATGACAAGAGACTAACCTAACTAGACCTGTTTGTCTAACCTCTGTAACTGGAAAAGTTAAGGAGAAGATTATCAGGGGTGCTATTGAAAGGCATTTAAAGAACAAAGATTTTATCAGGCAGTCAACATGGGTTCATCAAGGGAAAGTTCTGGCTTAGTAATCTGATATCCTTCTACAATAAAGTTACCCATTTAGTGGATAAAGGGAAGGCAGTGGATATAATATTTTTGGATTTCAGTAAGGTCTTGGATACTGTCCCTCACAGTACCCTTCTGGACAAATTGTCCAACTGTGAGATGAGCAGGTACATGCTACACTGGGTGATAAACTGGCCCAATGACAGAGCTCAAAGATTTGTAGTGAATCTTTGTAGTGGCTTTGTAGTGGCTGGCAGATGGTCACCAGCAGTGTTCCCCAGGGCTCAGATCTAGGGCCAGTTTTGTTCAACATTTTTATCAGTGATCCAGATGCAGAAATGAAATTAATCCTCAGCAAGTTTGCTAATGACACTAAACTGGAAGTGTTGTTGATTCACTGGAGGGACAAGAGACCTTGCAAAGGGACCTAGGTAGATTGCAGCATTGGACAATCATCAATGGCATGAAATTCAACAAAGGTAAATGTCAGGTGTTGCACCTAGGACAGAGTAATGCCAGACACAGGTACAGACTAGGAGATGAGTGGCTGGAGAGCAGTTCAGCGGAAGTTGTTCTGGGAGTACTGGTTGACAGTAGGGTCAGCATGAGTCAATAGAGTGCCATGTCCGCCAAGGGGGCAAAACACTTAGCCAGCTGTTCGAAAGTGGTGATTCTACAGTTATATTTATCGTTTGTGCATCCTCACCTTGAATATTGTGTGCCAAAAGGATGATAATGTATTTGAATGCATCCAGAGGAGGGCAACACAGCTGGGAAAAGGGCTGGAAAACATATCCTATGAGGAAAGGCTGAGACAATTGGGTAGTCTAGCCTGGAGAACAGAAGACACAGCGGTAGCCTCATTGCTCTCTACATCTTCCCAAGGAGGAGAAATGGAGAGGGATGTGCATCTCTCTCCATTTGTAGAACATGCAGGAATGTTACAGAGCAGTGCCACATGAAGTTCAGACTGGACATCAAGAAAAATTTCTTCATTGTGAGGCTGGTCAAAAGACTTCCTAGGGAGGCAGTTGATGTCCCATGCATGTCAGTGTTCATTTGGGTAATGCTCTTTATAATAAGGTTTTAAGTTTTCATTAGACCTGAAGTGGCTAGGCAGTTGGACTAGATGATCACACACTAAAGGTTTGGTCAACTAAATGCTACCTCTACTGACTAGTCAGCAAAACAGCTTTCTGAAAACTGCTTCTAGGTACAACTGTCATGGGACATGATCTCAAGAGACTACATATTTCTTTAAACACTGCTGGATATGGGAGGCATCACTCAAAGACATTTAAAACAGCATTGGGTACTAATGTTAAAACAACTGAATCCTGCTCTGAATGAATGCCCAACAGTGTAAACTGAATAAATCTTTAGACACCTACAGATCATATTTGGGCATCTAAGTGTAGATACCGTATTCTTGAAAATAATTTAATTAAGGAGATTAACATTTGCTTCAAAAAAAGATTTTGTTCTCACCTGGAACTTCTCTTATTTTTAGATTCATTAATCTCTTCCATAACCTCTCTCATTCCTACCCAAAACTATGCTTTTATTTAGGAGGTAGTAATTCTTATTAAAACATGATTGGCACCTCTTCTTGTGAAGAAGCATAAAAATGTGCAAGAATGTACAATGTAATGCATAAGAACCTTAATGAAATACCTTCGTTTTCAGATGTATTTCTACAGATCACATTTTAAGTGATCTGGAATAGGGGTTAAAGCCACACCTAAGGTATTTTCAAGAGAAACGTCCAAATAAATCCCCCAAAAAACACTGAAGAAATATCCATTTATTGTATTTAAACATTCCTCAATATGAAAATCTTCTACTGAACCAATCTTTGATATAAAATTACCCACTGGAGAAAAAATGTGCTATAGAAATCAGGGTAGGGATGAGTAGTAATTACATTGAACATGTAGGCACGTTATAGAAAATATTTCAAGTCTTTTTAAGCTTCTGCAGTCAGTTCAGCACAGTCCCAAATCTGTACAATATGCTATATGATTACTACTGTTCTTATCCAGAAGCAGCATTTTTCTGGCTCAAACAGGAGGTGGATCAGAACTGTTCTGGTAGTGAGGGACTCAATGACTCGTTTGCCTTGTGCAGTGATGCATTCATCCATCTACTTATTTAGTTGTACAAGCTTAATAGAGCTTTCCACAAGAACTATGATATTTTGGAATCTACGTTAAAGGGCGTAATAAATATAATTGTAGTACTTTCATTGGTACTTCAGAAATAAGTACATTTCCAGAAACACTATTTGAAATGTTCCTTCTCTCTGAAGACTAGTTGGAAACAAGACAGGAACCAAATCTTACAAATTATGAGGTAGTTTCTGAAGGCTAAGTCAAATACAAAGGCTAAAAATAAAAGGGGAGAAGAAAAATCAGATGATGTTGTATACATAATAAAAGAGAAAGAGAGAATAGCATGCTCCAAAGAAAACACATAACCAGAATATGAAGTTGATATCCCTGTTTGATTCTGTGTGATGCCAAATGGAAGTTTTTAATTTCTTTTTTCCTTCACTTTGAGGAAATGTAATGATACATAATAAAATGTGTTGAGTTTGCATTTATGGTCTGTTTCTTAGCTGTAGAGGCACCAACTGTTGGCAGATTTGCCCTGACAAGTACTGGTACCTTGCATGCTGTTTTCTTAGGAAAAGTATGGTATATGTACATCTGAAAGGTGTAAGCTTTCAACACATTTAAAGACCTCAAATTTGTATTTATGTGGATATATTTCCAAAGGTATCACAGAAAATAAATGAAATTAAATTAGAGCATTAGCATCTAACACAAATTTACACATACCAGTTAGAAGGAGTAAGCACATACATTCCTTCTTCCTTTTCTCCCCAGAATCAAAAACTTAAGAAGGGGGAAAAGGTGGTGATTACAGAACAGGAACTGGATCTTGGATTCCTCCCTCCTGCCTTCCAAAGGGTAATGCATCCTTACCCTCTAGAGATCATCTATCTTTTCACTCCACATAGGAAGAACCTATGCGACTGCATTGGGCCAGAAACCAAACTAAATATGAATCCCACCATAAAGCTCATTACACTATTGCTGTTTAAATTACCTAGAAATATACCCTCCATAAAATATATGAATTAACATGATCCTTTTTATGCCTTCCAGGGAAGCAGCATAGACTCCATGTCAAGTGGTAGCAGATCAACAAAATTTTTTTGTTGTTGTTTTTGTTTTTTTTAATCTCCTGAAGAGATATGCAACATGACGTATCATACCATGGGTTTTTTTTTGTTTTTTTTTTTGCATTAATTACTAACAAACCATCCACAGATATAAAGACACAGACACTTTCACCCTCACTTGTCTGAATGCATACATCTCAGTGACAACATAAAAATGACAACCATTGTATCACTCTATATGTTAAAAATTAGATGTTTTAATCTTTTACAGAAGCATTATGTTTTAAGAAGTGTATATTTCATTGGGTTGCATTGTTCTATGGTGATTATTATTTTTTAATAACTCTGTTCAAATTCTGATTTTCCTGTGTCACTGGCAGAAGGCGTCAAAGCCTTCTAAAAGCATTTTAAAAGGTGTAAGTAGGATTAAATGTTGGAGGAATGATTACAGCATACAGGGACTAGAAGTATCAAATCTCGCCCATTCATCAGTCAAAATATTTTAGATGGAAAATATACATATAAATACATATATATATATATATATATATATAAAGTGCAAGATAATGTCCTGCTCTTCTTCTACTATGGCTAATAAAACAGTAGACTGCAAGTTTAAAAAACTAGAAAGACATAATTTACTTTAGACCCCTAACTGCAGTAAACTAACATAGGTGTCCTAAGCTCGTAATTGTAAATAAGTTAAAATTAATATGCTATACACCACTGAGGAGTTACACCCAATTCCTTAACATTTTAGTTTCTTGTGAAAGCTACTATTTTATTCAATACCACATTAGTTTCTTTGTTAATGAAAAGGTAAAAAAAGAGAGACCTACTCTATCTCTAGAACTATAGAAATTCTATTACAGTCAGATTATATTTGCTGTAAGGATAGACTTCTATCAGCAAGGTGAGACTGCTTCAATTCTTTAGCTGATTGTCAAGCTTCTGTTTACCGTCAGTAGTCTAAAGATTATATTAAAAAACACTGCAATTCCTGTCTCCAAGATTGTTTGCTATGCTTAGACACTTTTTCCCTTTAATCAAGACAATATTGACTTCATGTATTAAAAATAAAGTTTTAGTTAAAATATAATTTGGATATGTCTACTTGTCTCATTGAAGTATTTTTCCAGTTAAAGATGAATATTTAAATACACTCAAAATATTTTGTTTCAGATTTATAGCAATCTCTATAACAAACTAAACAATAGTAAAGCTGTACTCTTATGGCTTCCTTTTCACATTTTTCTAGTGAATTTTCTCTCCAGGTGAGCTTTTATCTCATTTTATTTATGCAAGTTTCTTCTGAGGACTTAAGACAAGAAACTGCACCCATTATTAGATAAACATTTGGTTTCAGTGAAGAGATAAATTAATATTGATTTCAAAATTAAAAACTCAAACCATGAGAAATAAACTTTTTTTTTTTTTTTTTTTCCAGATCATGTCGAACACCTGAAAATATCAATCGAGGGAAATTTCAACATTACAAATCATTACAAAATTTTCGATATCTTCTGTGAAACACATTACAGAAGCGTTTTGTAAATGGATGACATGAAAGCAAAACATCATTTCCAATGAAAATGAAAACTCTCGTTTCATATTTATATTGTTACTGACATAATAATATAGTGTAAAAATAAATGAAAAAGTGTTATCAATTCTTTTTGTTCTGTGTTTTTTTATTTCATTTTTATCAATAACATCACCAACAACCAATTTTATTTTCTGCCAAGAATCTGACTCTGGCAAAACATTCGAGGAGAACTTTCCTGATCAGTGCTACTACAACACCAGCAGCTTCCTGAAACTAAACTAGAGAGCTGGTTTGTATTTATAACTCACTACAATTTGGATGTAGGGCAGTCTGGCAAAATAAAGAAAGAGCTTGCAGTATGAAGGGAGGCAGAAGCAGCGATGAGATTATGTTCTGACTGGCAGATAGGAGACCTGCATCTCCCAGTCCCCAACACAGTGCCCATCGTGGTCTCTTTATTCAGGTTTCTCAAGTCACGTCTCATTGCACTGGGTGTCACATTTGTTTTTAACTTGAAAGGAAATGTTAGCAGCTCTAGTTTAAGTTGCCTTTACATTTCCTACTGAATTAAGCTGCCTACTTGTAGTCCACACTGAACTCTTACACCCACTAAAACCCCCCAGCCATGAGGCACAGACTACCCATCTAGGCTACTATTAAAACTATTAATATTCATCTGTGTGGTGATGGAAAAATACTATAATATCAAAAATTAACACCTTATTTCTAAGCTTAGCAACTTTTTATGTATGTGTAGATGTCAGACAAGTTCAGCAATTTACTTATAAAAAGAGACTAATAAAATAATGCAGTTCAGTAGTGGTTTTGTTTCATCAGTGAATAAAATGGTATCAACTACCCCCAAAAAATGTACAAAAGGGCAAATTAAAATGACTGAAGGGGTTACTTGAGTAAAAGTGTACTTTATTATTAATATTTTATAATGTGATACATAAATCATTGTAGAAAAGCCAGTATTGCCAGTTAACTCAAGGGATGTTGGAAAGGTTAAAGCCTACATAAGTAATGAATGAGGAAAGGGAAAAATAAAAACTTTGTCTTGATAAGGTAAGGTATTTTATCATGACAGGTTTTTCATAGAATAGATTTATTAATACCTTCCAGCAAAATTTTACTAAGGGTCTTACTCATTAAAAGTGAAAAATTGAGTCATGCTGTCATCACCTGCTGTTATACAGTTTTCATTAGAATAGATTTTTCTTAGTACCAGGTTTCCATACAAGTGTGTCTGCAAGTGAAAATTAACTTATTTCCTCTCTTTCTTCTGTAATTCTTTCCCTTTTGTTCCTCCACCCAACCACAAAAACAAAATAAGGATTGAAATAGATGAAGATTTCAGGTGAGTTTTAAAAAAGAAATGCATAATCATTCTGCACAGTTCGTCCTTTTCTAGGTTCACAGTACTAAACTTCTGTTTTTTTCAGTAGATAAACACTCATAATTTTTTTTCCATGGTGGCATCATGACAAAACTGAGGGAAGTGATAAAATGTTGACACATTTAAAAATCTCAGAGTGCTACAATAAAAATGCTAAAAAGGAAGAAAAAAAAAGGGGGGGGAGGGGGGGTGTTGGTTCTGGAACTGTGGTTAATGTTTGCAAAGAAAAAATACCTCAAATAGCATCTATGTTCTATATTAAATTATTTTTATCCTATTGTTTAAATGAAGAAGCATTTTAGAATCATTCAATCTCAGTGATTAACACTATCTAAGCTTAACAATTATTTTTAAGACTATGCATCCCAATGTCATTGGTCATTAGAAAAAAAAAAGAAAAAAGAAAAAAAAAAAAACGACACGTTCAAAACAAAATTCACCTATGGAGCACTGAGAAAAGGCATTATCTTAGTTTATAGTTATTTTATAAGTATTCACATAAGAGGATATTTTAAAAGCATATTTAGACCTCACTTCTGCTCTTACACAGATGTGAGTCTAACCCTCCCATATTCAATATATGTTTAATGTTAATACTACCAAAACAGTATCAAAATACTATTCAGATCCATATAAAGCATAGGAATGAAAAAAATAACCAGGCAGTTACTATATTAATCAAATAAGAGACCTCAGTAACATGTCTGACCACAACAATCTATATAGAGTTTTTTAACTACATGCATTGGAAAGATGTTTTGAATAAGTTTGCTGGGAAAAAAAAAAAAAAAAAAAATACAAAGCATCACAAAGCATTTGAGACATTACTTTTCAGACAATGGCACAGTTAGCAAGAACTTCCATTCATACTGGAGGCAGAGGGTGACTTGATGAGTACCACATAGTGATTGCATTATAGGCCTAACAGGCTGACAAGGACATACAGCCCTCACTTTATTTACTGACTACTGGGCAACATGATAGAAAATAGAGAAAGAAAGGTGTCATACTCGAATTAATGGCAGCTGAATAATCAGTATCTGGCATAATATTCTGCATAAAATAACATAGCAAAAAAGAACTATCAAGCTTCTTTTCACAAGGCTGACGAGATTTGACAGTGTTGAAGTCCTTTATTTTACTGGAACTCTTCAGTACTCATCATGTCAAAGGAATGTACAGTTTGGAAATAGGAGAGAGAAAGAAAGGGGTGGCTGAAAAAGAACCTTTAGCTTACTTCTGCAAGTCAGTTATTATATATCGTCTTTTTAAAGCAAATAAACTCCCCACAGATAAACCAAAAAAATCAATGTAGATACAAGAAAATGCTTTCTGAGGCTTAGAATGTGATCCTCTTCTCAAGCAACCACAGTAAGGCCATTTATTTTATAGAAGAAAAACTGTCACAACAGCTTACCTCCAGTCCAACACAAGTAAAAATATTAGATTAATATTAGCGTACTGCCTTAAATGAATGAATGAACAAATAAATTGAAAAAAATGCAGCTTCATACCTGTAGTTTCAGCTGAAATAATTTGAATGTATCCTGATTCCAGTGCTTCTTGGACAAAAATCAAAGGCACAGTCTAAACAAAGTGTTATAACAATGAGATTGGGGATGGATTAATAAATAAATAAATAAATAAATGCATTAATTTCAAACAGTGGGGAAAAGACCCTAGTGATGAAAATGATGGAATGAAAAATGTGATGTTCAATTATTTTATTCTAAGAGATACATAGATCTGCATTGGACATCATTGTATTGCAGAGTTCACTCACATGTCTTTAAGATCAGAGAAATGTTACTTGCTGGGTCTATTTGAGATTTTCAGATTGATCTTTTATCCACAGTTTACGTTTGCTCCTTTCTCCACCCTGCAATACAGATGTTGATCTCTAACCTAGTTTTTGGCCATGCTTTCTACCTAGCCATTTGGCTCAGAATTTTAATATATTTCTTTTCAAGAACTTCAGTTTGGTATCTTCTCTGTTTCCCAGTTTCGGTCTGCCTTAGCTTAAGCAGCAAACATTTTCTGTTACCAGCCAGCCCTAGCTGTTGATCCTTGTCTCAACTGCCTGCCATTCTATATAATTTATTCACATAATATGAGAGCAAACAGAAGCACAGAACAGATATCAGTTTATTCATTTGTTTGTCCAGTTGCACTGGAATCCAAAGCAGAGAATAAAGAAACTGGAAGGTGTAATACAAAGCACACAGTCATCTTCACAGAATCACAGAATCACAAAATAGTCTAGGTTGGAAGAGACCTCCAAGATCACCGAGTCCAACCTCTGACCTAATGCTAACAAATCTTCCACTAAACCATACCCCTAAGCTCTAAATGTCTTTTAAAGACCTCCAGAGATGGTGACTCAACCACTTCCCTGGGCAGCCTATTCCAGTGACTAACAACCTGTTCAGTAAAGAAGTTCTTCCTAATATACAACCTAAACCTCCCCTGGCACAACTTTAGCCCATTCCCCCTCGTCCTGTCACCAGGCACGTGGGAGAATAGACCAACCCCCACCTCGCTATAGCCTCCCTTCAGGCACCTGTAGAGTGCAATAAGGTCGCCCCTGAGCATCCTCTTCTCCAGGCTAAAAAGTCCCAGCTCCCTCAGCTGCTCCTCATAAGCCTTGTTCTACAGACCCTTCACCAGCTTTGTTGCCCTTCTCTGGACTCGCTCGAGCACCTCCATGTCCTTCTTGTAGCGAGGGGCCCAAAACTGAACACAGTACTCGAGGTGCGGCCTCACCAGAGCCGAGTACAGGGGGACAATCACTTCCCTGGACCTGCTGGCCACACTGTTTCTAATGCAAGCCAGGATGCTGCTGGCCTTCTTGGCTGCCTGAGCACACTGCTGGCTCATACTCAGCCGACTGTCAACCACTACTCCCAGGTCCTTCTCTGCCAGGCAGCTTTCTAACCACACATCTCCCAGCCTGTAGCTCTGTTTGGGGTTGTTGTGCCCCTGGTGCAGGACCCGGCACTTGGCCTTGTTGAACTTCATACCGTTGGCCTCGGCCCATCGGTGCAGCCTATCCAGATCCTCCTGCAGAGCCTTCCTGCCCTCGAGCAGATCGACAAACGCACCTAACTTGGTGTCATCTGCAAACTTGCTGAGGGCGCACTCGATCCCCTCGTCCAGATCATCGATGAAGATGTTAAAGAGGACTGGTCCCAGTACCGAGCCCTGGGGGACTCCACTAGTGACCGGCCTCCAACTGGATTTGACTCCATTCACCACAACTCTCTGGGCCCGGCCATCCATCCAGCTTTTAACCTAACGAAGTGTATGCCAGTCCAAGCCATGAGCAGCCAGTTTCCTGAGGAGTATGCTGTGGGGGACGGTGTCAAATGCCTTACTGAAGTCAAGGTAGACCACGTCCACAGCCTTTCCCTCATCCACTAAGCGTGTCACCATGTCATAGAAAAAGATCGGGTTCGTCAAGGAGGACCTGCCCTTCATAAACCCATGCTGACTAGGCCTGATCGCCTGCTTGATCTTGATCTCAATTATCTCTAAAAATATAGATAGAAATAGGGAAGAAAAATATTTCAATGTTGTACAGACCTATTGTGCTGTGTGTGGAAGCACTGCCTTATCAAACAGAACAAAGCTGATGGTTTCACTAACTTATAATGCTTTGCAAATCTGTGAGCAGATTGTGAATTGAGTGAGAATTAGTTTTCAAATGCAAGAAAATATGAAGGTTTCCAAGGTCGATTTTGAGAGTTTTCAATAGAAGCTTCATCAGTTTTCATTCTTTGCAAACAATTTAGAGGAATATCTAAGTAGCTCTGTACTTAATTATATTGTCAGGAAATTTCTGATAGACAATGAATGTAGTTCAATAGGTGATTCAGGAAAGAACACATATAAGCAAATCATTTGATTAATATGAAATATTGAAAATATCTTCAGTACAGAAGTGCACTGCTGTCTAAAAATCATGATGAGAGAACACAGGAAAGAGCTCTTCATTCAGGTCTTGCACCGTCCTTTCCAAATGTATAGCTGCCTTCATGTAAGTTAAAAAAAATATAATTATCATCTCTTGTAGTTGGTATTGAAAGGGTCATTAAAGCTTGGTTTTGTTCATTTTGAATGGTCAAGAATGATTTTTTGAGTTCTTTTTTGAACTGTAAAGCCACTCAATTTTTCTTATGATTTTTTTTCTGTGCTGTCAGTACTATGCATTTATATCATGATATTCCAAGATAAATAATAAAAACTGAGCCATGACTGATGCAAATTCTTCAGTATTGTAGAATATAAATTTAGCATAACATTCCAGTTCAAAGGAAAAATCCTATTCCATAGTAATCTAGCAATTCACTGACACAAAAATAATATTTTTTTTACTTTCTTGTAGACTTTTCTCATCACCCATAAACTACTTTGAGCTAACAAGAAAGCTAAGCGAATTTGTTCCCAAAAGAGTTTCTTGAGCATTTCAAATAGTGTTAATATTTTATTGGCTGTTTCCTGTTGCTTTGAATTTTGGATATAGAAACCTCCACTCTCTCAGTATCCAGATACTATGAGATATATTCAGATAAATACTTTGTTGAAGATAAGGATTCAAATCTATTTATTCAGGATGCCCTAATGAATATGCTTCATAGTAATCTGTTTTTGTAGTGGTTCTAGCTGACATAAATAATCTAATCTCCCCTAACTGAACAGATATTAATTCCTTATCCTGTTATACAGGGTATTTACTTCAGATGGTGAAGAACTTTTCTCCTATTCCTGCTACGAAGTGAGTGCACATGTGGGTTTGATCATTCAACTTTCCAGCTCTTAGGTGAATGCCCCATAGAATAGGCTACCGTTTATTTTCATCTAACTCCAAAAATATCACCTCACTGACAATTCTTTAGTAAGCAGACATATGAAAGATAGGACCCTTCCTCATTTTTTTTTCCCCTGGTCTGTTCCAGAGACAGTCTTTTCATGCCTTGAAAAGGTGATCCAAGTGGTGCTTTACTCAAATAACAAGGAAAGGCAAAAAATATTCCTTAATTTGTTTGGATTCTGGATTTCATGTTAATATTCCAACAAATCATGCCTGCTTTGTTATAAGTGCATGTAAATGAATGCATGAGGAAGTTTTCAAAGGTTTCGTGATTCATTTATTAAGAATCCTTTTCACAAACAGTTACCAGAGGAACAATTTATGTTCATTAAATGATCTAGCTTATAAGAATGTGTTCATTAGAATTCATCTTAGGTGATCAGAAATATTAAAAAGTTATGTTGTGTTATACACTACAGGTTGAATCCTTTGCAAATTTGGCCTTCTCCTTCAAGTAGTTTATATTCATCAGTGTAGGAATACCAAACTGTCAGACTATAATATGTATTTGCTAATCCAACTTGATAATGCCAACTCTATTTAGGTTACTCAAGTTATTACCTACAGAAAACAGAAGTGGTAAAAACATGTGTTGTGGTTTATTTATTTATTTCCCCACTCTGATTAATTTTCTTACTACTTTATCTCTGAGGTTTATGAAATCTGTGCTGGGTCTGGCTGGGTTGGAGTTAACTTTCCCTGCAGCAGCCCATATAGAGTTGTGCTCTGCACCTGTAACTAGAACCGCACTGGTATCACACCAGTGTTTGTCTACTGCTGAGCAGTGCTGGCACAGCATAAGGACTCCCTCCCCCACACACTCCAGGAGCCAGCAGGCTGGGGGTAGATAAGAGGTGGAGAAGGGACATCACCAGGGCAGCTGGCCTAAGCCAACAAAAGGGATATTCCATGCCATGTGGTGTCACACTCAGCAATAAAAGGTGGA
Source organism: Oxyura jamaicensis (assembly GCF_011077185.1). Lineage (NCBI taxonomy): Eukaryota > Metazoa > Chordata > Aves > Anseriformes > Anatidae > Oxyura > Oxyura jamaicensis. The sequence goes on along the minus strand of NC_048893.1, from coordinate 49,143,781 downwards.
AAGGGGGAAGGAGGGGGGAGGGGTAGGCTTTCATTATGAAAACCTCTGTCCTCCCCTATGTGTACTGTGGCCCTGCCTCAGGGACATGGGGTCAAGCATCACTCTTTGGTGAGAAGTAGAGAATAATTTCTCTCCTCTCTCTCTGTTCTTCCACACAGCCTTTGCGTGTCATCGTCCATACCCCCCCCCCCCTTTTCCATTTAGTTAAATTATTTCATTTTCCCATAATAATTATTTTTTCTTTAATTAAATTATCCTTATCTCAACCCATGAATTGTTTTTTTTTTCTTTTTCTTATTCCCCTCCTCTTGTGAGGAGGGAGAGTGAGAGAGTGGTTGTGTTGGAGTTCAGTTGCCTAGCAAGGTAAAACCACTACAGATCCTACTTGTTTTCATTTTCAGTGATTAAAAATACTTGATTTAACACCTCTATACTTAAAATTTCACATATTTTATGTAACACAATGCATTCAACTGCATATGCACTGTAACTGTACATGCATTTATGTACTGTATAATGTGAATTCTGACGTCACCAAGACCTTTTAGGTCTCTTACATGAGCAGCTCCTGACCAGAATGTGAGCCTGTGAATGTGCAGCTATTGCAATGCCCACTCAAAAAAAATATGGGGCAAACTTAAAAATTTTCAAATTCTTGGGAAAAATATAAATAAATAAATAAATAACCATCAACAGGCACTGATGAAGAAATAAGTAAGCAGTCATTGATCACAAAAACAGTAAAAATGTGAAAAGCTAAAAATAATTTTAAAAGGATGAGAATAGATATGCAACTTCAGAATGGTACAATTTTATTTTATTTTATTAATTGTCTAAAATTGATAACCTTCATGCCTAAACCTAAATAGGACTCAAAACTAGGTGGAAAAATACTTTAAAAGAGTTTAAGAAGACCAATGTGGTAGACTCACTACAAATATTCCTAATACAAACACATAGGGGGTCCTAATATAAAACAGATCCAGCCACTCTGTTAAATCATAAGTAATGGTGTTACTGGCAATGATTTATATTATTCTAAAAGTTTTAGAATATTTCAAATATGGAGCCTTGTGTTCTCAACAATAAGGAAGTTTAACCCAAATTTCTCATATCCTCTAAAATATCAATACAATTATAATATAACCCACCTAATCTTGCTAAGATTATAACAGAAAAAAATGACAAATTCTTGGAGTGAGAGACATATACATAACTATATAATGTCTAGAAGTAGGCTTATATCAAATATGTATACTTTTAATTGTCAGAATTAAAAGTGATTTGTCATAATTCTAGGAGACGTGTGAAAATATATATATATATATAAAGGTTCATTGTGTTATCTCATTGGTTCTTAGAGGAGAAAATAAGATTTGGGTACCTCAAGTAGACTAATGCAAAACGACTTAGTCATGAGAGCCATTTTTCCTGTAAATCTATGCAAGAGCATAAGAGACAAATTCTACATTCATTCTTTTTCTTCGCCATATCTTGTAATTTAAGGAGCAGATTTTCTGAAGATGAGATCTCTCTCTCCCTTTTCACATTTCTCACTATTTAGCCTTTTAGACAGCTGCTTCATGTTTCCTTTTTGTTTACATTGATTATCTGTAGACATACTTGATCCTCAACTCCACACTTTTGTGTGGTCACACGCAAAAAGGAAATTCTGACCAGCTGATACACATCATCGTGTTCAGCAGTGATGTGACCCCTGTTATTCATGAGATAGGGCCTATCACAAACAGATACAAAGAAGGCTGAGGTTGCTTTAAGAGAGCAGAGCTTGACCCTTGCTTACCTGCAACTGGCACTAAATCTTCCATCACTTCCTTTTTGAACCATTCACCTACAATGTTGCCATAGGGTAATAGGATAAAAACTATTTTCAGCCTGTAACTTTTTTTTTTTTTTTTACTTTTTTTTTCTTTTACTTTTTTTTTTTTTTTTTTTTTTTTAAACCCTGAATTGCATTGATACACCAGGCTGTCACAGGGTCAATGGGTGTCTGCGGCTGCCTTTGTCAAGACACAGATGGAAAAGAGGATATATTAAAAACTCTTAGAAAATGGAACAAGTAAAGTTGAAGCACAAATATAAAATAGCATGTGAACACAAAAATAACAGTCACAGCAATAAAAAAATGATATTCCTTAGTGTAGTGAGGCATCAATTAAGAAGGTTAGATAAGGATAGAGGGTTTATGCCATCGCTGAAATAATAGAGCCTGGAATAAATAGATCTTTCTGAAAATTGATAGAGTTTAACTGGTATTGGAAGAAATGGGGAGAAAAAATAACATTAATAGACTTTCCATAAGATGCAAGAAATACAGACAACAGAAAAGAGGTCATGGCCCTATTAGCAACCGTTTTGAACACTCAGGTATAAGGTTTAATTAGGAATCATGTTGCAGGATCATCTTTTTGTTTCACAGAAAAATAATCATTGCAGTAGAGGAACCTATAGGCTTCTATACAATGTGACATGAGTTAGCCTATATAATGTCTTTAGTGACCACAGAAAAGGTCTGACAGCCTGAATCACCGTACTACCTTGGTGTTGAGTATGTGTTTTCTGTAGATGCTCTACTTTTCCCTCTTTCTCTCATCTCTACTTCCAGTAGAAGTAGGAGAGACGACAGACTCACATTTTAGCCCTGCTCCATGTGTCCCATTCTTTCAGCTACTTTGGTCTGCACAACCTGAGACTGAACCAACAATGCTGTATATTTTGACTGCATCACGCAAGCCATCACTACATCCATAAGCTCAAGAACAGTAACAGCAAATACAGAGGACCTTCATGAGTCTTTATAATTTCATCATGTTATCTGTTTTTATTTATATATATGTGTACATTATACTGAAAGAAAGAGAAAAAAATAAAATAGTACATACAGTAAAATACAGGATATGAAAATCACCCATTTTTTTTACCATTAAAGAAATTAATGTTCTGAGAAACATCATTTTCTAAGAAGTCCTTTTCTCCTCTTCTCCCTGACTCAAATGCCTCTATAGATATTTCCATCCACCATTTAAAGTTTATAAAGAATTAAACACAAATAAAGATAATATTGGGTATTTACTATGAAAAACAGTATTCTGAGGGTATCAGAAGATTCAGTTTAGTAGCAGAAAAACAGAACACAGAGACCTTCAAAACTGAAGACTTTTTTTGCAAATTCAACTGAAATAATTCTGTCTTTAACCAAAGCTTTTGCAGAAAAACATTAGTGTTTTTTTAGCTGAGATGCATTAATATTTTAGTCAAGTTTTTCATGGCATTTAGTGTAGCATCTATAATGCAGCATTTGAAAAGTTGCCTGACTCTCTTAGGATCATAATTATTTCAGTAATTTTGGAACCTGGTAGGATATGGGTAACTGCAGTAATTATAGGCCAATTTTCTTAATTAATGAAGTCTGCAAAATACACAAGTAGTAGCAAAAATGATTAGAACTGATTCCTACCAAAATTAATTCACAAAGAAAAGACACTCAAACAATAATGTAAGGTTCTTCCTTGACCTCATTAATGAAATTTACAATAAAAGTATCGACATGACAGTATCAGCTAGAGCAAAAGGGCCAAATTCAAAATTTGATAGTGTAATATGCTTTTACCAGCATAAAACAAGAATAATTGATTGGAAGAATGGAAACTGACTTTTCTGGAAAAATAATTTCCTAATTAGCTTACACTACTACTAATCTCAAGGATAAATATCAGCACCAGGATTCTGTGGCTCTTGGTTTATTTTTGGTAAATAAATTGAACTGATCGGGAATTTTTGTTATCCTTTCCAGTTTTCAGTCATTATCTCTATGAAGTTTTAGAAAAGACTGACATGAAAAAAAATCCCAAAGGAAATTAAAAATGAGGAATAAATTTTATAATTTTTCATGATCCTTAAAAACAGGTTAAGTCACATAAGCAATTCAGAGCATGAGGCTCAAACCCAAACTCTATTGAAACCAAAAGAAAAACAAAACAAAACAAAAAAACAAACAAACAAAATAAAAAAAAAAAAAGGAAAAAAAAAAAAAGCTGCAAACAAACAGACAAACAGACTTGCAACAATTCCAGAGGACTATGATCATAGTCAAAACTAATATGTCCAACATATTTAAGAATTACTATGATTGTGAATACCACCATTTACTGTGGACACTTTTAATATCAGAAATAGCTGATATCAAGTGTTAGTAAAGACAGACATACATTTACAAAATATATGAAAAGTATTTGATATTAATGAGACGGGAAAATATTTAACAAAGAGAAACATTTTAGGTTGCTTATTGATTTTTTTATCATCATTTGCTAAGAAACATGGGAAGCTGAGTAATTCTGTATTGACAGATTCTATATTGTACTGGAAAGAAAAAAAATCCTGGGAAAACAATGTTCTTCATACTGCCAAAGTTTTGCCAAGTCAGCAACACACCACCAGGATAATGACTCATCTTCTGAATTTTTAATATCTTTATATTTTTTTATGTTAATAGGAAGCTTTTTGGTATTAACAAGTAGTTATCTCTCCTACTGCAGACTGTTATGGAATCAAGAGAAACAGATTTTAAAAAACTATATCAATTATTAGATTGGTAAACAAAAAGATGGTAACTGTTAATGAAATCCTAGAACAAGCCTAAAAACATGGATACACATCTAGAGATCTGGTATTATCTACGACAGTTTGGTTCCACTCTATTGCATTTTACATGGTTATGCTTGCATGAAGTGAATTTAAAGGGAGATCAAAATGGAGCACACAATTATCCAGAACCAGTAAAATACAAAGTTGTAATCCTTCCCCACCAAACACAATCTGTCAGTACTCTATGAAGTTTAGAGACATATAGGGATGAGAATTCAGTTTTTAGTTATAACTCAGGGTCTTGAACAATCAGCTTCTGACATATGCACAGCTCTAGAGCTCTAGATGCCTACTTATCTAAGGAAAATTTTTCAATCTGTGGAGGAAGGCAGGACTTCTGACAAAGCTGTCCTCTGAGCAGTGCTGTTATAAGTGCAATACTGTCTTGGAAAGAAACCAACTCATTTCAGCTTGTACCCAATCAACAATATATGTAAAAAAAAAAAAAAAAAAAAAAAGTCTTTGCACTTTCTTGCTTGACAGAACTTGGTCATTGAAGCTAAATGGATATGAGACATGGTTCTTTGTGACCTAGCACCAGCCTCCAAGACCAAACAGCCAACCTGGGAGTTGTTAGACAACCTGTATAACAACATAACGCAAATACATACTGAAATACAACTTACTAAGTCTACTTATGCCCACACAGATGTGCTACTGAATCAGCATCAAACTAATCATGTCTGCCTATTGCAACCATATGTGCATAATGTCATGTATTTCAATGCTACCTGACAGTTTTTCCAGAGACACTACAGTCATATATCAAAAACAGTGAACATCTTTCCTGGGAACATAATATTCAGAGAACTTTTAGATCCCATAAGAAATCTAGAAGAAAGGAGATCCTGCTATAAATACTGCAGGATCACAAAACAAGTCTTGTCTTATTGTCATTTGTTAGTTTATTATTATTATTATTATTTATGAATTGTTACTGTCTGAAACAGCTAGGGACCAGTAAGATACTTCTGGAATGGCAGAATAATAGCAGTATCAAAGCAAATAGTTAAAGATGCAGAATAAATAATTACCCACAAACACAACATGAATAACCTCATTCTCTACAGTGTAACACATGAATGCAACACTAAAAACATACCCTGTAAATGCCATCTAATATAAAGCCTTCGTCTCTCTTACACAAAATGATATCCCTCAATTTGCAAGCTGTATCTGATGAAAAGTTTCCTCAGTATCTTGCACTTTTCTATTTGCTAGAACTCAAACCCTGTGACTATCCAATTATCCAAGGTAAGAGACAAGTTTGAAAAACACAACATACATATATACAGACACAGTATCAAAAAAAAATAAAAATAAAAGGAAAAAAAAAATTACTCTATTCCAAACGTAGTTTGGAGTAGAGGCAAATACAATCTGCTTTTGTCAACCAAAGTGTAAATATGACATCAATCAAAATGTTCTTGCTAGCTTTCCAAAACAGTTTATGAACTGATAATTTATTGTTAAGAATAAAAGGCATGTAGAGAAAAAGGGGAAGGAGGGTTTGGCTATCCATATCAAGACAGTACTATTCTCCCTACAGATGTTCACCATTTACTTCTTGTATCTTTATATTCAGAAAACCTTATCCACTAGTACATCCTTAACTGGTTGGCTCTGCAGGCAAACAAAGTAAACCTTTTCATATTTGTGATGTACTGTGTGCCTAGCTTTTACTTCACTTGCACATCATTGCTTAACATCATTTGCACTTGTTTTCCATCTGGAAATCCTGTCTGAATAAATTTGGAGGGACTGGTATGTTTATCCTGGATTTCCAGGTGTGTGGGTTACCCATTACAATACTTATTACATCATTAATAGCAACACGCTTTTCAGCAGTGGTTGCCAGTCATCTGATCTTCACAAGCAGTTGTACGACATCAAAACTATGTGTGACATTTTCTAAAAATGCTGAATGTAATGGCCATAATCTGTGCTATACAGTCTATATGTATACAGAGTGGGTTTGATGCTTCAAAAAGGATCAGACCTCTTCACACATGATAAACAACATGTTATGGTCATCTAGGAGATAATCAATATATGGCAGCCCTACTCATGCATCAATTGATTTGGGAGGCCTGAGATTAGATATAGTTATATTCCTATAATTCCCTATTCAAAATAATTCCTCATTATGCTAACATAGGTATTTCTTTGGTGCCAATTATAGGAATTGTATAATTCATTTGAATTTGGGTAAAAATATGAGAATTTGCACTACTCTTCCATCATGATCTACCATTATATACTATTAAGCTAGATTGCTGGATTTTCTTTTTTTTTTTTTTTTTTGTCTGTCAGATGAAGAGGAATAGGTTTGCTTGTAGTCCCTATTGTCATTTAATATTGTGGGCATTTTGCAGAAAAGGTATTTGTCCTTACAACCTTAATATTCAGCTATTAAGTCTGGACATTGTCTTGAAGAAAACATAGGAGATCTTTCCCAGTACTTGAAAAAAAAAATGCAAATTTCAAATTAAAAAAAAAAAAAAATGCAATTAGTATTTATATTTTCATAAAAGCCAGAAGATCTAATTAAGATCAAGGCCATGAGGCATTATTATGCAAACTAAACATACAGAGTTGAGGAAGTAAAGAAAAATCAGAGCCCCTGTGCTATTTGTTCCCAGTTGTTCCTTAAAGGCTGCCAACTCTGAGCTGCTGGAAATAAATGGTGAGATGCACTGTGCTCACTGTCTCCAATGAACTATGCAAACAGGTTATCAAGCATATTTAAAAAATTATTTAAAATGATATTAATAAATAAAAAATCTTACGCAATAAGATACTGTCTTTGAAATTTCCCAGGCTTGAGGAGATAAGTGAAGATCTACCAGTAAAGATTGGCTTAATTCTAGATAGATATTTATATGATGCTTTAAAATCATTTCCTATGTTAATTCCTTCCCCAGCTTGTTCTCCTCAACTAATCTGAAAAAATAAACAGCTTTTTCTTCTCAAAATTTGCCCTAACATCCTCAGTCAAATTAGGCAAGGCTGGCCAGCTGCATTGTCTCTTATTTTTACTTTCAGTGGTTCAGGAACAAATAAATTAAGTGGAAGATTATTACTAACAAATACATGCAGACTTTATCTGCATAGACTAGAACTACATGCCAGTACCAGATAATCTGAAAATCAAAGACACCCCATAACCATTTCAATTTCTGCCTTTTATATCTGCTTATTCCCCATCAATCTATTTACCTTTTTTTTTTCCATAAATTAGGCACTTGCATAGGAATACCAGTAACCTGACTTCTTTGACTTCTGAAATGTAAAGTATATCACAAACAAGCACCACAGAAAATATGAGTACAAATGGAGATAATGAACTCTGAAAGCCTCTTTTAGTAATATTCAGATCACATTGCTCAAATAATCTGCAGGGCTTAATGGATGCACAAAGTTTCAAATGTCAATGGGTATAAAATGAAATTGTATTTATATGTAAGTAGAATTAGCTTTTCAGCTAAGAACTGACTGAGATGATTTGAAGATGAATCACTAGCCAGCAAGCTGCAACAAAATGAAAAAATGATCAAGTAATCATCTTTAAGACCAATGACAGAAGAACAACTGTGTAACTTCAGGTGTTTTAATGTTTATAATAAAGAAAAAAGAGAAATCTTCTAACACTTAATATGTATTTCTTTTGTGTATGAATTAATGCAATTAACATTCCCAAAATCTAACAAAAATGACCATGATGAAGTTGCTTAGATTTGTTTGTACACTCCATTAACCATGTTCTGTGGTTACAAAAAAAAATCACAATTTTTTTGAAATCATTATATTTCCAATTGGGACATATATTGAGATATCATATAAACAGTGGTCTCCATGTGACTGTCATTTAAATATCTGTGAAACAATTTGTATCTTAGTAAACTCATACATCTGTTCTGGAGTTGCAAATTATTTTTGTAAAAAGAAGCTAGCCCTCGGTAATACTGAAAACCTACACATGAAACTTGATTTATTTTAGATAAAAATTTGTTGAGCATTTGTTCTGGGTAGCATATAGGAGTAAATAATAAGGGAGTAGCATGAAGCAGTAACAAGAGCTACTGAGTCAAATCAGCAAAACCAGAAAGCATTGATATGATTGCAACACAGATTCTCTCATGTGCAGTCAAACAATGACATTGACTGGAAATTATTTCCTTCAAAGGAAATAATTCCTTCCTTTCAAAGATTTTTTTCCTGCTATCTAAAAATATCCATAGATAACGATTCAATGTAGCAACTATTTTTTTTCAGGTTAAATTCTTTTTTAAAGCTTATTAATTTCAGAGAGAGTTAAAATTCAGCACGTTTTAAGTACGTTGCTGATCTGGAATTCCAGTTCAGGTATACAGCTAAAGTGGACTATCAGATATTGTGTGCATCCTGTGACAGCAATTCAGTCTTTACTGATGATTGTTGTCAGTTCAGTGTTCTGAAATATCAGGCATGACAACATTGTCCAGTATATACTTCCATTTTAATGTTAACAACAGACAAAGTTTCAAGATGATTTACCTGTCTGTCATAACAGAAACACATCTATTAAGATATACAATGAACTTCCACTGTTGTAATTACTTTTAAATGTAGAAAAAGAAATATTTCCTATGGTAGTTTTCCTAGTATATTTTTGGAACAGTTATAGTTGTCTTCAATATTGGGAAACAGGAACAATCACATAATTGTCACTTTTTCAGAACTGTCCACCATGGGAAAACTGCCGGTGTTCTTCCCAGCAATGAAAAGTGACCTAGCATTTAAAATTATGATTAACTTTATGCCTTTAATTAATACCATTAACAGATGTAGTTCTGCTAACTAGGTTATATTTGTAGCATATTGTTCATAGTGTACTAACCTATTACAACCCTAAAAACATGGAGTCTGAGTTTGCATTTGTTAACTTGATGATATGAAACAAAGATCAACTGTCTCTTTCCATGTTATTATAGCAGGAACAAACACACATATGAGGATAGTTCCACTTGAAAATCCAGAGACTAATTTTTCATCCATAAAATAAATACCTGTGTCAGTTGTTTTATGGCAAGTTGGGCTCATGCAAATTCTCTCCACCCAATTTCAAGTAGAGCTCAGACAACAAACTAAACAGCAGCCACATAAGAGGGAGGTCTCCTTCTCTCCATACCACAGACATCAGTCTGTCTGCAGCAGTTACAGATGTATGCAGTATCAGAAAGGTACATTCACCACCACCACCAGAGATTGTATCAGAACCTGAAGCTAAAAAAGCAAATACCTCTAATAGTTCCAAGTTTAAACCCAGAATACCAAAATTGTCAGCTCTTGCCTTTTGGCTCTGCACTTGGGGGAACCAAGTCCCCTCTTCATACTGAATACTCTAAGAGCTGTGCTGGAATCTCTTTCATACTTTTACAGAAGTCTTTCTGCCCAGTCCCATACTATCAGTAGAAACAGTGGGATGCATACTTGTTGGTTAGCTTCTTGCTTCATGTGGTCTTGGAAAGGAAGAAATAGGTCTTTGAATGCATTCAGCAGAGAAGGTAACTGAAACCATATTTCCCATTTTTCTGGAAAGCACTTTGAACAGAACACTTCTTATGAAACCAGAATGCAATCCATGTATTCTCTGTTACCACATTGTTAAAAGTAGAATGAGTTATAGTAATTTATTTAAAATATTGGCATTGACTACTACTGAAATACTGTGGACTGCAAACAGTAAAGCACCCAACCCCCCAGAAACCAGAATGACTGAAAACACATGCTTTTCCTCTAAACACCCTATTAGCCACTTCTAAATATGATTTTTTCCCCAGTGTATATTATATATTATATATATATATTATATTATATGTATATTATATTATGTGTATATTATATATATTTGTACTTCATTTTCTCATGCTTTGTGTAGAAATGGTGCAATGGTACCTACCACTGAGAGTTATCAGCCAAAATTCTCACATGCTCATGTGGCTTCAAGATGATGTTAATTTACCTCTTTCAAACACCAGCTGCCAGATGGTTCTCTGGCCTGTGTATTCAGATGGACAAGTAATATGTGTTTTTCCTTTAGGTAACTGTGGAAGAGCTGTCATAGCAGCAAATAATCATATATCTGGTAAAGAATCCTACAGAATGAGGGGTTCTTAGAAGTATCCAAAATCTGTCAGATATATCAGATTTGGACCAAAGGAACCAGAAGAGACCAGATACTTTATGACATCTTTTGCACCTATTTTTTCAAGTTTCTAAGCCAAAACAGATGGGATTTTACCCAGCTGTGGTGGTTTTACTGTGCTAGGCAGCTGAACACCACAACTGCTCTCTCACTCCCCCTCCTCAGATGAGGAGGGGAAGAAGTAAAGGAAAGAACAACTCACAGGTTGAGATAAGGATAATTTAATTAAAGAGGAAAAATATTATTAAGGAAATGTTAATAAAACAATTCAACTAAAGGGAAAAAAGGGAAAGGGGAAGAAGGACGGGGAAAGGGAATAACAAAACAAAATGAGTAAAGGCTATGTGGAAGTGCAGAGGAAAGGAATTACTCTCTACTTCCCACAAATGAGCGATGCTTGAACACCTCCTTGAAGCAGGGCCTCAACGCATGTAGCTGGTGTTCGGGAGGAGGACAGACGTTTTTGCAATGAGAGCCCACCTCTCCCCTCTTCTTCCTTTTTCCACCTTTTATTGCTGAGTGTGACATCATATGGTATGGAATATCCCTTTGGCTGGTTTAGGTCAGCTGCCCTGATGATGTTTCTTTCTCACTTTTTTGCCCACCCCCTAGGAGGTTTAGAGAAAGTCCTGATGCTGTGCCAGCACTTCTCAGCAGCAGACACAACACCAGTGTGATACTAGCTGTGTTCTAGCTCCAAGTGCAGAGCGCAACACTTTATGGGCTGCTGCAGGGAAAGTTAACATCCCAGCCAGACCCGGTACACCAACTACCATTTGTGGGAGCAAAACAGATATGCAGAGCAGCATTTATGATTTTTTAGCCTAGATTATATTTAAGCAGAAAGAAGAGTTACAAGGGAAGGATTAGAAGTAATTCATAAGAAGGAAAAACACAGAAAACAAGACTAGCAAACTAACACACTACATTTCCTATTTGTCTAGAGATGAACAACTCTCCCAGTTGCTAAAAAAAATCAGTGTGAATTAAGAAGACTTTCAGTGTCAGTTAAGAAGACAAAGAGTAGAAGATACAATTAATAACCATAATTACAAGTTTAAAAAGACAGAAATGAGAAAAGTACACAAATTAATAATTAAAAATCCTCTGAAAATGACAGCTACAAATGTAGTAAACTATATCTACATTCAGCAGATATTCAGCAAAGTTGATTGGGACAGTAGGATTTTAAAAACTCCGTAAAAATTGTCACACTCCACTTGTATAGAAATGGCACTCTTTCCTCTGACTTTCCTCCATTACTTTGCCTATAATGACAACAGAGTAAGAAATATAAAAAAACATAATGTAGGAAAATACCACTAAAATATTATAACTTAAGTTCTGTTATTTATTCCTTTATTTTTGTGAAATTAGGACCTGAAAAAAAACAAAGAATGAAAGACTAGATTTTTTAATACTAATTTGATGAAGACTAATTTAACTTAGCTATTAGGACTACTAAATTCATTTGTTTTCAAAAGTCTTCTTTGGGCATCTTTGCTTGCAAATTAAAACACTGGTTCTATATTTTTCCTATGAATCAAAATCAAATTGCTGTTATAGCTATTCGACTTTTGATAGAAAAGACACTGCTTTTTGTGTGTGTGTGTGTGCTTTTATCCTTTATCCTGTTACCTCTTATGAGATAACATAACTCTAGAAAGGTGAGGGGAAAAAAAAAAAAAAAAAAAAAAGAAAAAAAAAAAAAAGCATTTAGAAGGATTTGTGGATATTTAAATTTTCACCTACCGAAGTGATCTAGAAATGCACAAAATGCAAAAGATATTGTAAAGATTGCTCACATTTATGGTCTATAGAATAGTTATGTGAGCTAAAACCCAAAATTTTAAGACCTACTAAAAAAGATGCCCCTACAGAGCTCCGAAATATAGGTACATCACACCAGGTAATAAATCACCTTAGATCTACTTCATAAATCCTATAGTACAGAGACCTCTTAGAAACATCTGGGCTTCCCGGTATCCACTAATCTAGTGTTAAACTACTCAGCAACAAGTTGGAAAAAAAAAAAAAAAAAAAAAAAAAAAAAA
>NC_048893.1:49122135-49130772 GCF_011077185.1 Oxyura jamaicensis | reverse complement strand
AAAAAAAAAAAAAAAAAAAAAAAAAAAAAAAAGATAGAATTCCTGTCTAACAGATCTAAAAAGAAAAATAAAGACAACAAAACCACAAACCCCAAGCTACCACAAAATAAATATTTTTCCCTGAGGAATACAAAAATTACCATCATTAGCACCACAATAAATAAATAAAAGGTACAAAATATATATATATTTTTACTTAGTATTTATTGAATTATATGTCTTTGAATTATGGCAAGGCACAGAAAGACATTTTGCAATTTGCTTGCAAGGATTTCATGATGTTTAGCAATGGAGAAGAACATCCCCCCTAGATGTGAAAGTATCCAGAATAAAGGAAACAGAATTATAGAGCACGGTCATTCACTTTTGCAAATTTTTGTAAGACACGGAGGTAACAGTCTAGTTTGGGTGGTGAAGCATATCCTGCTTCACAAATTTGATCTGACAGAGGTGTCATAAGATAGTAAATAGCCCCAAAATTATCCCCTTTCAATTTAATTTAGAATACTACTTATGCGCTGTTGAGTAAGAAACCCACCTGAGGCATTTTGCACTCTTACATATCATTTAGAAAAGTTCATTAATGAATTCTGTTTTAACTTTTCTTCACTATGCAGTGTTAATACCTAGCTACGCAGTTGCCATGATTTATAATATTGGAAGTTAACATTAAAGCTAGCGCTGAAGCAGTAGAACTGCCAAGGGTTTATTTCACCATTTTAAAGTCTCTAAAATTAGAGAAAATAAGATGGGGCAATAAAGATCTTGGGGGCTAGGGGGAGGGTGTCTTTTTTTTCTTTTTTTTTTTTTCTTTTTTTCTTTTTTTTCTTTTTTTTTTGGCTACAGTCCTACAGTACTGTTCATGACATGCATATGAACAGTAATAAAGTTAAAGCAAATTATTTTTGGAGACCTGCAACCTGAAACCATCAATCAATGCATATCAATCAATGCTACTTATGCATAAAATCTGAGACTGCCACTTAATTTCATAAAACCGGCACTACAGTATAAACTCTGTTATACACTACATCTTGATATTTGCTGAAGTTGAACACAAAAGTTATACTGTTCCATGTTACTGCAAGTGTGGCAGACAGCTTGAAAGCAGAGATGTGGGGCAGATTTTCTCTTCTTCAGATAATTATTTTTATATGTCAAGTGCATCCTGCTGTAAATTTGTTATGGAGAATTTTTATAAGATTGAAAATTAAGTACGTATACAGACAGAGAAACATCTGTTTCTCTGTATTTCTTAATACAAGGGTTATTTTACTACTTAAATCACAATACAAAATGCTTGTTTTCTGAGCCCTCTATTTTTCCCTTCAAATTACCATTTAAAATGGTAGGCAATGTTCTTACTGACGTTTCTGCTCAAAATCCACACAGGTGTTCATGGAATCTGGTGAAAATATGAATTTGAGTCTTTGCCTGTACTACCACATAAAAATCAAAGCAAATGGGGAATGCATACAATACAATACATAGATACATATGCTTAATTCATCTCTATAATAATGGGTCAGTCTAATCCTCTCACCCAAAGGTCTATCAGTTTGACATGGTAGGTTTAGCTTGCACCAGATGCACAGCTTTAAGCTTAGGAGAGAAATCTTTCTTTACTTTATTAAACAATGAAGCTACTTGACTGGCTTCTTACCCATGAATAACAGTGTTAAGTAATCATTGCAATAATATTGTTTTCCAGAGAATGTGTCATTGCAAGCACCCCAAGAGATTTTTCAAGGAGAAATCATAATTTATCTGGATCTTTCAGACATTTATCATTCTTTCATCACATCCAGGACAAGAAATCCCTATTTAGTCCTTTAATATTTTCTGGTCCAAGGTTTGAAGTGCTATCAGAGAAAGACAACATTTTCTGTTGAAAACTATGCTGACAACAACCTGTTTTATGAAACATATCATTAGGTCTAAACTCATAGAGATCTCTGGGATGTTTTTGTCTTTATTTTTTCAAATGGAATATTCATTCTGGAAGTGTTCAGTATTGTAATTATATAGATAGGTAGAAAATCAAAGTTGTTTTTTTTTTCCTTATTAGGTTTATTTCAATTATTTTTATAATGATCGAAAAAGTATTTGCAGATTAGCTTTCTCAGTTCTATGCATGTGAAGAATTTGTTCTCTAAAGAAAACCAAGATCATGGTATTGGTCATTAGCAGCAAGTGGCAACCAACAGTAAGAAGTCCTCCATGTGAAAATTTTTCCCTACGTACCAAAAAGTGCACTTTTTAAAAAATTATTATTTCCATTGGTTTCTAGAAAATGGGGGGGGGGGATTTAGTGTATTAATCTGTCTATAAAATAATAAAACAACACAATCATTTATGAAACCTTCTTCAAAATATTAACAACACCAAATAAAAGTTTCACATTTTATTCCTAAGGAATATTTCCATCAAGAATCAATGACAATATATAAAAATATGTTATTTTTTTAGTAGAACAGAACATGTACTTTAAATACATTGTGGATTTCTACTTCATAACTATTTTCAAAATCAATTCTGAAAAAAAACAATGCATCTCTATAACCAACTGAAAAAGAAACTAAGCTCCATCCCTTCCTGTACCACCAGTTTTATTACTAGGCTACTTGGTAGTGGATAAACACATTTCTTTCTAAATAATTGCAGTAGTGCAAGTCAATAGAAAACCCCATATGTTCTTCAACAGAGAGAACTAGTATGTTCTCTATCATGCATTCTTCTTCTGTCTTGTAGAATAATAAAAATAATAATAATAATCTAGTTTGAATTTGTGTTAATCTCTGTGAAAAGGAGATGACACAAAAAATGGGAAAGAACATGATAAAATATGAGGTTTTTTTAAAAAAAGTTATTGTTTATATAATTTAATATGGTACTAAACTTACTAACTAGACTCAAAAAGAAAACATGCTATGAAACAGATCAAATTAAAGACATAGATAGCATAGAATCAGTTATATCTCATTCTATACTGGTGGGAAAAACAAACAAACAAACAAAAAGTAGCTTTGATCTGTTTTCTATTTTTCTAAGCTAATTTACACTAACATTTTACCATCCAAAGTTCATATTTAATTATTTTAATTTTATACTGCTTTTTAAAGCAGTATAAACCCCTGCAGGAGGGTTTATTTAGCATAATTTTAGCTAAATTTGTTGTTGTCCCACTGAATGGTAAAGCCACCATCAACATCATAAACATCAAAAAGAAATAGACAAGTTTTTCCTTACATTTAAGATACGGTATTGAGCAAATACATAAACCACAGTAATTCCTTGGGTTATGAGAAAGGATTTAGAAGCTTTAACCTTGAAGCTTGAGATCAAAATGAAATATATTAGAAGTTCCAAAGGTAGGAAAGAGATAAAGTACATTCAAATATGCCTTGCGTTTCATAAAATTCAGTTTCTACATTTAGTAGTTGTCCTTGTAAATGCCTAGTCTGTGATCTAAGTCTTCCTTTGGAAGAAAAAAAAATAAACCTGAGTAGTACTTGCCTTCTTCTTTCTGGATGCAGAGTCCATTTTGTCATTAATTAAACAAAATTTCTAGTTTTTTGTCTTGCTCATGACATTTCACAAGAGTAAAATGAGCATTATGTATTAAACTGCTATAATATGTAGACTGGGACTATTATTACAGCTTTCCTTCTTGTGCCATCTGGAGGTCATCTTTCTCAATATTTTTGTAAGAAATATTTCTCTAGTAAACTAATTTTAATTATCTCTAATACTTTCACAGTATCAGTTTCACTATAGTTCTTAGCAACAGTTAATCTTATTATGGGTATTTCAAATCACAATCTCCTTAGAAAATGATCTGCAGTGACCCTGAGACTGTGGACTTTAAGGGAAGTGAGTAAGACTGACAGAATTATAATCCTGGACTTCAGAAAAGCAAGTTTTAACCTCCTCAAGGACCTGCTTAGCAGCATCCCATGGGAAACTGTCTAAGAAAGAGAAGTGGCATTGGAGAGCTGGCTGATTTTCAAGGACAGTCTTTTGTGACCACAGGAATGGCCCTTTTCAGTGTGCAGGAAGGCAAGGAAGCATGGCAAAAAGCCAGTATGGATGAACATCGAGCTCCTGTATGAGCTTAGATGGAGAGAAGAGGTACACAGAAAGTGGACTCAGGAGTACAAAGACATTGCCTGCACATGTAGGAACGGAGACAGGGAAGACAAAGCTCACCTGGAACTGAAATTATCAAGACAACTTGAAAAGCAAAAACAAATGTGTATACATCTGTAGGAAAAAAAAAAAGAAAAAAAAAAAAAAAAAAAAGTGATGGAAAACAGTTCAATACAACTTAACCTATCTGGGCACGCACAAGTCCCAGGTACCAAGTCAACTCTCTACTGTTTTTGAAAGGTGACATCAAGGAAAAGTTCCTGATATTGGAAAGAGGTAAATGCCACACCCATCTTCAAGAAAAACAAAAATGTCAATCCAGATTACTACAGGCTGGTCAGCCTTAGCTAAGTCTATGGGAAGTCTACAGAACAAATCCTCCTAAAAGACACTTTTTACACATGAAATACAAGAAGGCAATTGAAAGCAGCTGGAATAGGTGTGTCATGGGGACTTCATGCCTGATCAACTTGCTTTCTGTGACAAAGGGCGTAGTGAATAAAAGGCAGGGCAGTGGATGTGTATACCTTGATTTTAGAAAGGCCTTTGAGAGTCTCCTATAGTCTCTTTATCACCAAATTAGTGAAATATGGGCTGAATAAAGAGACCATGAAGTGTAGAGAAAAATTCTAAAACTTTTTGGACTGCCAAATTCAAGAGTGCTGTAAAGAGTGGTGCAAAGTCAGCACAAAGCTGATAACTACTGGGTCCCTCAGGAACCAGTACTGGGACCATTACTGTTTAATGTGTTCATTAACAAACTGGATGATAGGACAGTGATACCACTTTTAGGCAGTTTGCCATTTAAAATGTGGATGTGGTGGGGAATCAATATGCTGTAGGGCAGAGTTGCTCTTCAGACTTGGACAGGCTGGAGAAACACACTGATCGGAACCTCAGACATATTATATCAAGGGCAATATTCAATTATATCAAATTATTTGATATAATTATATCAATGGCAATATTAAGTAAATGGCAGGAGTTACCCTTTGCAACACTATTGGCTGGGGGCTTACTGTGTGGGCAAAAGTTCTGCAGGAAAGCATCTGGAAGTCCTAGTAGAAGATAATTTGAACATGAGGCATCACTGTGACTTTGAAGCAAAGAAGGCCAAAAGCATGCATACTCTGGCTCTCCAGTACAAGTGTGATAGTGAAATACAGGAACAGAAGCAGTGGAGGGTCACCATACTGGGATGGTCAAGGGCTGGAGAATAAGACTTATGAAGAGGGGTTGAGAGGGCTCTGCTTTTTCATCCTGGAGAAGAGAAGTCTCAGGTAATGAGCTCAATCCTGTCTATAGCTACCTAACTAAAGGACTGAGATATTGCCAGACTCTTCGTAGGAGTGCATAACAATAGAGAAGCAGTGGACATGGCCTTGAACAACCTGATCTAAATAGACCTCTTTCAACCAAAGGTACGCACTGAATGACCTCTGAACATCCCTCCCAAACCAAATTACAATGCTATGATTTTTACATATACAGAGCAGAGCCAATAAACTTCCATTTCCAAAACTAAAGTTATCTAAGTTTCCTCTTAATTCTCTAAGAGTCTACATTTTAGATAATAGTGTCTTTTAAGTTATCTTTCATTAAGTACCGCAATCACTAAAAATTTACACCAGCGTTGCAGCTGAGATCATAACTTCATTGGAAGTGTAATCCCGCTTGCTATATCCTTTTGCACAAGAGGACAAATTCTTACTGGCACTAATTTTTTTTGCAAATTTAAAAGATATGAATAGCTTAATATTGATCAAGATTTCTGGAATTTACATGTCTGATACCCTCTGAAGTGAAAGCAATGTTCTTAAATATTCTAATTTCTACAAAAATTCATTAATTTACTGGAGTTGATTTTTTAATGCAGTGTATTAAATTATATTTCTTACTAAGAAGCTTTAGAAGACTGTGAACAGGAAGATTTTCCAATCTGGAAGAGACAGTCCTCTCTCTCAAATAGTTTATAAATTGAACTCAACATGGCAAAAGGAGAATACTAAAAGACAGAGGTGAGGTGGGAGGGAATAACGAAGCCCATAATAAAGGTAGAAGATGCTTCCAGCTCATTTTGAAGTTTTGCTTATGTGGTGTATTCCTAGGAGGATTAGAAATATTACCATCATAAATTCTACTCTTACTTCCACCATTGAAACTCCATTGCCTTTTGTATATTTAAGTTAGTGAGAGCATTGTATCACCTTTATTCTCTTCTATAATCAATGTAATAAGTTTCCAAAAGTGGTATTTGCATAATTATACATATAGAACAACAAAGATAAATTAGCAAATGTCTAGCAGAAAAGTCCTCTCTATACACATCATTGCTCTAAACTGTTTGGCAGAACTAAATAGGAGTGTAGTAGCCCAGATGTTGTTTCAATGACAGGATCATCTAAATTCAGTGTGAATGTAATAGATATCAGTTAGAGGAGTTATTTTGCATTTATGCTTGTATAGCTGGCAGCTCTACAAAATGACATTTAGAAAGGAATGACAGGCTTTACAGAAAAGTAAAGAAGAGGAAAAAGAAGATTGTATGTACGTTCTAGGTGGTGTCAAGGTTCAAAATCCCCAAGTACTTTTGGGAAAAAATTTAAAATGAACTAAAAGCCTATAGGACTTTTATAATTTACCTCTCCTTGAAGTTTATAAGTTTGCAAAAAACTCCAGTCAGACACATGATGGGAGTTAAGTATGTAATCCTTTTTGGATGCTAATTCATTACAAAGTCATCTCAGAGGATTAGAGTGCTCAAAGTTACTTATTGTCGGCCACCAAAATGAAAAGCCATATCTGGGAGCAATTATTTCCTCACAGATACTGCACTCCACTGATGCAGAGTCTTCTAGAGACATATTCTGTGATTCTTTTGGCATGAATTATTCCAGTTCCTTCCCAATAAACTGTGAAATAACTTGTCAGTATTTCTGGACACTTCAGAAAGTGATGGAAGAAGATGAGGACTGAAGTAATTTAGATTGCTTTATCACTAGTAAGACTGAGTTACCCACGCATAAAACATTCATCCAAGTGGCAGTCATCCTACATATTCCTGCTGGAATTTCTGCATGTTAAAATTCAGATTATTTACTTGCCTTCTCAAAAGGTTAGTATATACAGTCTGTACTATGGCATTACAAGTGCAAATAATTTCATAAGCAAATGAAGTAATGACTAAATAATTCACCCTTTCAGCTCAGATCATTGATGCTGTTGCATAAATCATTAAATAGAAAACCTTATCAACCAGGTCAGATCAATCACGTACTTACTTGCAAGACTGTGTAGATAGATATACATACGCAAGTATATGGTGAATGAAATATTTTACAAGAATGGACTATTCTTAGCTAACTATTTTTGCGAAAACTGCAAGCATAAGAATATGTGTATGATTAAATGCAGACATACTTGTCAGGCATACTATTTCCCTAAGCCAGCTCCTAGCCAGAGACCTCAAGCTGTATCAAACATAGTACTACATCCAAGCTAATAAGCCCATTAAGTGTATATAGGTAAGACCAGGCTAGCTTGCAGCATGGCTGAGCTTGTATTCTTTCCTGGAAGTAATTTTGTAGCTATTCTTTAAGAGTGAAGATGCTGTGCTCAAAACCAGTGCAAGGTACTGGCATATAATTGAACTGAATTTCCACAAAATACCAAAGAATACCAACAGGTTAATCTGGTGTGCCATGCTGCACAAAAATCAAGAATCTGGGACAGTGTCAGAGATTCTCAATTAAAAGGGTTACATTACAAAAACAAGAAAAGATGGAAAATAATATATTTTCACAAGTGCAAGTATAGTGGAATGTGTCAACTATCTGTACAGAAAAATTTGTTAGAAAAGAATAAATTATCAAAAATGAGTAAAACAGATACTTCATTGCCTTAAAACATGTTTATACATAAAGAGTTCATGAAGTTGCGGTATTCTACTACTTCTTTTACATACACACACCTTATTAGAAGATAGTAGGGTGAATTTTACTTCCAATGTTGATATTTAGAGGCAGGATTTGAAGAGCCTTTTGCTTTTTTATGTCAAAATGTTACCATAATAAGCAGCAAGTTGGTAAAATTACTTGCAAATAATGAAAAGATACACACTACTCTGTACCTTATGTATTCAAGGTTTTTCTGTCTCCAGTTCTTCTCTTCTCTTGTGAGATGTTTATCTAAAGCTGCAATTGAAGCAATTGCAATTCAATGTGAATACTGCTCACAGTACTTGGAAATCTGTTGGTTATCTTTGTTGTATTCATCTTGTATGTGATTCTCTGAATTCAGTAATGGTCACACGCATGCTTCTTTATCAGCACACATATATGATGAGAAAAATATATGACTACATGCATCACAGTTCTAACATACAAGATTGTTACCCAAGAACTGCAATTGTTTCTCAAGATATCAGTAATATTCTCAAGAAAAAGAAAGAAAGAAAGAAAGAAAGAAAGAAAGAAAGAAAGAAAGAAA
>NC_048893.1:49100758-49122035 GCF_011077185.1 Oxyura jamaicensis | reverse complement strand
AAAGAAAGAAAGAAAGAAAGAAAGAAAGAAAGAAAGAAAGAAAGAAAAAAGCTTTCAAAACCACACTCAGTTATGCACATAATTGAATGAGTAAATTCTTCAATTTAATAAATTTCTGTAACCTTAAATTTGTTTTTCTACTTTGAAAAGCTGGTGCATATCATTAAACTCTTCATTTTTCTTCCTTGAATATTGACACCATTTCATTTACTTTTGTAAAAATCTTTTTTTGAAGTTTAGTATTCCTCTCGCTGAAGCTCTTTCAACCTCTAAATGTTAGGATGAGTTGCTAGGAAAAAAGAAAAACACAAAACTCTGAAAATTAAGTTAATGTTTATAAATTAATTTACATAATTCATAGGGGAAAAATTTCTTTATTAGCTTCTTCACAGAGAGAAGAAATGCCTCATTAATTTTAAACACATCAATCTGAAAATGCTATCCATGTCAGAAAGAATAATGACTGACATTACAGACAGCACAATAAACTGCACAAAAAATATAATCATCCCTTAGTCACTGTCATGTGAATTTATACTCTATTGTGTAAGTATACATGGTTATTGGTAGTGCGAAAGCTTTGAAAAGTAGAAATCTTATGATTAACCATCCTGTAGGGGACGAGAGAGATAAAGAAGAACTGGGATTTGGAAAGTCATATAGAGACATATGAAATACTGACTTTTGCATATCTCCTATATAGTAGATGCTGTCATGAATTCATTGCTTTCCCTTGGTCCACACACCTAGGCATCTCTTCACAAAAAACAATCAGGCTGGTCAGGCTTGATTTATCCTTGGTAAACCCATCCTGGTCTATTCAGTCTTATACCTTTTTCTTGTTTGTGGAAATTACTTCATGTGACTAAAATGCTACATTACATTATTACTGTCAATCTGTTAAGTATATCTAGCTGTTTTATATAATTTCTAAAATCTGGTCATTTTACAGGTGTATTTTTCATGAAGTTCATAGAATCATAGAATGGCTTAAGTTGGAAGGGAACTTAAAAATCATCTCGTTCCAATCCCCTTGCCATGGGCAGAGATGCCATCCACTAGATCAGGTTGCTCGAAGACCCATCCAGCCTGGGCTTGAACACAGATGGGGCACAGGAGAGGTGCTCCAGCCTCATCTTTGTGGCCCTCCTCTGGACCCACTCTTGATCAAGAAGGATCAACATCCTTCTTGTGCTGAGGGCTCCAGACCTGGACTCACTACTCCAAGTGGGCTTCACAGAGGCAAAGCTGATTGGGCAATCACCTCCCTTGACCTTCTGGCCACTCCTTTGTTGATGTAGCCAAGGATGCAGTTGGCCTTCTGGACACAAAAGCGCACTTCTGGCTTACGACAAACTTTTCATTCACCAGAACCCCCCAAGTCTTTCTCAGCAGGGCTACTTTCAATGTGTTCTTCTGCCAGTCTGAACTCATGTCTGGGATTGCCCTGGCCCAGATGCAGCACCTTGCACTTAGACTTGTTGAACCTCATTAGGTTCATGTGGGCCCACTTCTCAAGCTTGTCCAGGTCCCTTTGAATGGCATCCCTTCCTTCTGTTGTATCAACTGCACCACTCAGTTGATTTCATCTGCAAATTTGCTGAGGGTGCATTTGATCCCACTGTCTATGCCATTGATAAAGATATTAAACAGTACTGTTCCTGAGACAGACCCCTGAGGGATAGCAATTATTACTGGCCTTCACCTGGAGAAAGAGCCAGTGACTGCCAATCTCTGGGTGTGACCTTCCAGCCAATTCCTTATCCACTGAATTGTCCACCCTTCAAATCCATCTCTCTCCAATTTGGAGACAGGGACGTCATGTGGGGCCGTGTCAAAGGTCTTACAGAACCCCAGGTAGATGACAATGGTTGGTCTTCCCTTGTCAACTGATGCAGGCACTCCATCATAGGCCACTAGATTGGTCAGGCATGACTTGTCCTTGGTGAAGCCGTGCTGTCTGTCTCGGATCACCTCTTTGTCTTGCATGTGCCTTGACGTTGCTTTCAGGAGGATCTTTTCCATGATCTTGCCAGGCACAGAGGTGAGTCTCACCGATCTGTAGTTCCCTAGGTCCTCCTTTCTCCCTTTTCCCAGTCACCAGGGACTTCACCTGACAGAACTTTTCAGATATGGTGGAGAGTGGAGTGGCAACTACATCAGCCAGTTCCCTCAGGACCCTTGGATGCACATTATCAGGCCCCATAGATCCGTTCCTGTTCAGTTTCATCAGGTGGTCTTGAACCTACTCTTCACTTACAGTAGGAGGGACTTTGCTCCCTCAGCTCTCGCCTAGAGGTTCAGGTAAATGACAGACATGGAAAGCCTGACAGGCAGTGAAGACTGAGGCAAAGAAGCTGATGAGTATCTCAGCCTTCTCCGTGTCTCCCATTACAAGTTCTCCCTCGTCATCTCCCTCGTCAGAGGGGGTACACTCTCCTTGGCCTTTCTTTTCTGAGGAACGTATCTATATAATTCCTTCTATATTCTGTATCTATAGAATCCCTCTTATAGAATCCAAGAATTCTTTGCATCCTTTTCCAAGCTCAGTTCTATCTGTGCCTCGGCTTTCCTGATCCCATCCCTACACATCCGGACAGCATCCCTGTACTATTCCCAGGCCATACGTCCTTGCCTTTGTATTTCTGTCTTGCACCTCATTTTTACCAACAGGTCCTTGCTCAGTCATCCCAGTTTCATGCCCTCCCTGCCTGCTTTCATACAAAGGGAGATGGAGAATTCTTATATTCTAAGGAAAACAACCTTAAAGAGCTACCAGCTGTGTTCAGTTCCCTTGTCCCTGAGGACACTGTTCCAGGGGATCTCATCCACTACGTCTTTAAATAGCTTGAAGTTCACTTTTTGGAAATTCAGGGTCCTGACTTTGTTCTTCATCAGGCCCATATTCCTCAAGATCACAAACTCAATCAGGGCATGGTCTCTGCAGCCCAGGCTGCCTCCAGCCTTAACTCTTTAATGAGTTGTTACAAAAGAAGTTGTCCAATTGCCTTTTTTTTTCCTGATATACACAGCCTAAAAATAACAGAAATAGCCTGACCATATTTGTGATGAAAATTTTATATATCTAACTGAACGGATGGAAAGAGTGGAGACAAATAAAAATAGTTTCATAATATGTAGAGACAGTTAAACAGGTGAGCTGCTGAAGATGAAAAAGAAAAAGAAAAAAAAAAAAAAGAAAAAAAAAGAAAAAGAAAAAAAGAAAAAGAAAAAGAAGAAAAAGAAAAAGAGAAAAAGAAAAAGGAAAAAAAAGAAAAGAAAAAGAAAAAGAAAAAGAAAAAGAAAAAGAAAAGGGAAAAGAAAAAGAAAAAGAAAAAGAAAAAAAAAAGAAAAAGAAAGAAAAAGAAAAAAAAAAGAAAAAGAAAGAAAAAGAAAAAAAAAAGAAAAAGAAAGAAAAAGAAAAAAAAGAAGAAAATAAAAAGAAAATAAAAAAGAAAAAGAAAAGAAAAAAGAAAAAGAAAAAGAAAAAGAAAAGAAAAAGAAAAAAAAAGAAGAAAATACAAAGAAAATAAAAAAGAAAAAGAAAAAGCTGTCAACGTATCTGTTAAAGCACACCCCCACAACACCTTCTGGTAGTCCCTATAGAGGCTTGCTCATCTCATCCATCATTAGAAGTCACATTGTCTTACTTGATTTATTGCAATTTAAATAGAAGGCAAAAACATCAAAGGTGGGGGGTGGGGGGGTAAAAGAAAAACAACTGGGCATCTGGGATATGTGAAAAACAGTAATTCTCAAAGAAAAAAATCAAAAAGAAAAATAACATTTGTTGAGGGGAAAAAAATCAGTACTATTTTGAAGTATGTTATACAGTCATGTTGAGTCTCTCCTTTGCAATACTCAAGTTACATTTGTTGGTTTTATAGCATGAGTCATTCTTTTTCTCTTGCCTCAATAACCTCAAAAAAATAACCTCTACATAAAAAATAATAAATAGGTTAGCCAACCATTCAATTGATATGAAGGAAGATCATATATTAAAAGATTTCTAACTATTGACATCTTGTAAATTGTTATCAGCTCAGGATTAGCTACTATGTCTTCATTGTTCTAATAACACTGATTATCACTTCTCTGTAAATATAGTTTTTAATGCCTGACAACTAAGGTCTATTCAAAGAAACTTATACTCCTGCTGCACATCTGTCAAGTACTCAAGTAAAACCTGCTACCAGACTAAAATAATGTACATAAATTTGAGAGAAAAGTATATCTTGCCATACAAGTAGGGGAAGGGATCAAGGAGTCAGTCCAAGAAAATTGTATTCAAATATTCAAATCCATCTACATCGAACTCAGCTAGAACTTTCCTGAATTTATCAATATTTTACCTGTGATGGGAGGGTCAGAACTGGATCCATTGTACTTAATGTGATGTAACAACTCGTATCACAAGCAATGGCTTCTCCCAGACTGAAAAAGAGTGTGACACTTTTTTACAGTATCACAGAAATGTTAGAAGTGAAGCAAAAGTCTCACATTCAGAAACAAGCCTGCCCTTTCTGACTTAACTTCCCACAGGACTCACAATTTATAAAAATGTTTTTGGTGTCCTTATTTCTTTTTAAAAGAACACAATGCTGACATAAGCAGCATTCTTCTAATCTCCAAGATCCTGACAAGAAACAATAGTTTTTTCACACTAGTTATGTATGGAATACATATCAGCAACCCTAAATGGATATAAAGCACCGCATTTCACAATTAGTATATACTTTGATCTTATTTCACAGGAATTTGACTGACTGTGAAATGATGAAATTAGTAAGTTCCACAGATTCTGTTAAAATATCTTCTCTGCCCACTGGCAAAGGTAAAATAATTTCTTGCCCAAATTTCTTCTCTCATATTTCATTTTTCACACACTTTAAAGTAAAAATAACGTATGGCACATTCTACAAATATCTTGACATTCAGTTTATAAGAGGCAAGTATGGAAATCTCCAAGATGCTTTTTATCATAGCCATTTCTATCAGAAAACCACTCTTCCCAAGCATTCCTAACTAGTGTGTTAAAATAAAAGATGGAAATTTATTTAAAGAAAATTTTATGGAAATGTATTTATTTAAATTTAATTACAATTATTTAAATTTATTTAAATAAAAACCTTTTAAAATTATTTTTTATTTACTATTTAAAGAATTAAAGAAATTGCACTAACATTTCAGTAACAGAACTATGTTTGTGTGTAAATATATGAGTGTATAGATGTATATTGTCATTACAAAAAAACTTCGAACTTTGCTTATGTTAAGTTTAAGACCATTTCATGGTCAAAATGACAGGCTGACTGGCTTGTAGTTACCTATGTCATGCTTTTCCCTTTTGCCTTCCTGCTCTCACTGGGGATTCCCTTAATCTCTACACCATTTTTAAACTAGTGGAGATCTCTGACTAGATAAGCTTCCACTGCTGGTGGTTCCTTGCATTGAACCCTGTGTTTAAGCATGGAGGTTTGGAGACCTTACTGTGAAACTAGAGGCAAAGAATAACCCTACCTTATCTGCATCCTCTACATCACTAAGTGACTAGCCCACTTAGTCACGTGTCCATATTTTCATTTATTCTTCTATTGCTCACATAGTGTTAGAAGATGTTCTTATTGCCTTTGACATGAGTAAAACCTCAAGTCACTCAAGGTCACTTCTTAAACTGAGGAACTCAGATGACATCTATTTACCACCAAGATATAAATTTGTCATCTTGCAATTCATTTTTAATACACACATTTTATTTCACATTTTAAAATCTGAATTTTTCTTCCATCTTTTACTGAAATTTACTGCAAATTTAAAAAATATATATTTAAGTTTCATCAGGTATAACCCTATGTGACTTAAAGTGTTTATAGACCTGAATCCAAGACTTATTAAACCAGCATAGGTTTCTGGACCTGAATCCCACTAAATTTTGGTGTCTGCAGGGCTGGTTCTCACTTGTCTCTCCCAGCTGCTGTTGCACAGCATTGTTTTCCTTTTCTTAAATCTGCCCAACCAGTATCACTCACTCATTTGGCTCTGGCCAGCAGCAGGTCCCTTTAGGAGCTGGCTGGAGTTGGCTCTAATCTGACATGGAGCAGCTGCTGGGCTCTGCTCACAGAGGACAGCCCTGCAGTCCCCTGTAACCAAAATTTTGCCTTAACCAAAACTTTGCCTTATAATTTGCTATGAGTTTATTCTTTTATTTGAGACATCTTTACTAATATCATTGTTACTTTTAGCAGAGGTGATTGTTTTTCACAAATAGGAAAACAGTCTTCTTGTCCTCTGGTTTAAAGATTGCCCTTTGTTTTCTGGGCTCCAGTTTTTCAGCAGTTCCCATGGCACTTACAATTAATTGCATAAAACATGGGTGCATATGTGTGGCTTCAATCCCAGTGCTGCCCTGAAAAATAAGGCTTGTGTATTCATCACTGAAGCATATGTAGTTTTCATTCGGTTATCTTTCTCTCTTGGGCATCCGTGTCTCAAGCTGCCTCTCTCTCTCTGTCACTTCCCTATTGCTTCTCTGTCTGTCTCTGTCTCATTCTCCTACGCTGTCTCTGTCATTCTCTATTGTTCTGTATTTTTCTCTATTTTTAAAAGTATAAAATATTTCATCAAATTTGACCCAGAGATTTATATGTGAAGCAGTTTTGATCTGGGAATTTTTTTTTATTTTTTTTTTTCCCTATGAAGGCTATAAAGCTTTTGTATGCGAACAGATAACCTGAATAGGTTCCCATGAGGCATCTAAGTACTAAGGAGAGCTGAAGTAACAATTTTTAGTTTCAAAGGATTTGCTGTACATTTGCTTTGTGACTTTAGTACAGCTGAGATCTGTTTCCTGCTTTATGAACTCTAGAAAAATTGTTACAAACTTGTGTATGTGTGTGTGATTATTTTTTTTTAATGCAGAAATAATCAGAAATCTGGCAGATCTGCTTATAAATTTTTAGACTTAAATAAGCAAGTTAACTCTCATTAACAAAGTTCATTTTAGAGTGAATTTTAGTTTTATTTCCATGCTAGTTGTTTCAAATCTTAATTGGAAAAAAGTTAGAAGTTCTTTTAAAAAGTACTTTTTCTCCCTCTCTCTGTCTCATACCTTCCTATAATTTGTATTATGTAGCAGTGAAGTCTCTATGAATTGAGAGTTAGTTACCTGTGGATTTGAATTCTAGGTATGATGTCAGACTTGCTCCAGCTCCCCAGTTTCCTAGAATGTGCAGAGTGTGCAGAGGCAAGTAGTTGCTGTCTTGTGGAAGAGCTGTGAGCTGGGAATTAGTTATTAGCATAAAAGAAGGCAAAAAAAAAAAAAAAAAAAAAAAAAAAAAAAAATGTGAGCAGCTTGTTTTCATCAGCTCTTTTCCTAAGGGCTCCTTATTAAGGAGCATGAGCCTTATGAATTATTATGTCCTAAAAAAGAGTAGACCTGAATTGTGTACAAACACCCATAATATTGACCAATAAATTCATGTAGCTGTAATCTGCATAACAGCTTGAATTTTGTGAAGGAGAGACCAAGGCAAAATAGTATATAGTCATGCTTTCCTGTAGGTTTACATCACTTTGTCAGCCATGCACAGCAATGCTTCCGTTTTAGTTAAGATCATACATGGATGAGATCTCAAAAGTAGAGTTCATTACACTACCATATTTGACAAATATAACTCCATTTTCATTTTGGAGATAGTGTTGATGTATCCCAATGTTTAGATTTTTTTTTTAATCTAATTACTTTTTTTTTTAAGACCATCTGGTTTATTAACAAGCCATCACAAATACTTATTTTTTTTTTTCAACATTTCAAGGGCCTGAATAAGATGGCTAATAGTAGAGAATGGATTGACAGCAGCTCTGAAGAGAAAGACCTGGGGATGTTGGTAGATAAGAAGCTCAACATGATCTGGCAATGTGCGCATGCAGCCCAGAAAGCCAACAGTATCCTGTGCTGTATCAAAAGAAGCATGGCCAGAAGTGCGAGGGAAGTGATTTTCCCTTTCTGCTCTGCTTCTGTGAGATCCCAGCTAGAACACTGCATTCAGCTCTGGGGCTCCCAATGTAGGAAGGACATGGATGTATTAAAATGAGTCCAGAGGAGGGCCACTAGGACAATCAGAGGGCTAGAGCACCTCTCCTATGAAGACAGGTTGATGGAGTTAGGGTTGTTCAGCCTGGAGAGGAGACAGTTCCCTGGAGACCTCATTAAAGCCTTCTGGTACCTAAAGGATGCCTACAGGAAAGCAAGAGAGAAGAGAGGGACTCTTTGTCAGGGAGTGTAGTGATAGGGCAAGGAGTAATGGCTTTAAACTAAAAGAGGGTAGATTTAGATTAGATAGTCAGAAGAAATCCCCTCCCCCCCAATTTCTTTAGGGCTTGGTTTTGAAAAGAGAGTGTAGAAAGATGATCCTTTCTGGAAGACACGATTACTATGCTCCTTAATCAAACTATTAGCAAGTCTAAATATCAACTTTGGAAAAAAAAAAAAAAAAAAAAAGTAAAAAGTAAAAAGACATAAAAAGGCATGACAAACTACTCACTAAAAAAGGAGACATATGTCTAAAAAAAAAGTAATTAAGGCAATGTGAGGCCTCTCCATGTAGTCATATTTGTCTGTAGCTTAAACATGCTAATTTGTAGCTTTCTTAAAATGCAAGAACTAGTTTGGTGAATTATGCTACTGTAAGTACTAGACCAGGAACAGATAAATTACTCCATGGTACATGTGGTTGTTTTGAGATAATTCTAACTCCTCTCTTGTGGAATATAACCTATGATATACCCTCTGATGCTGCACATCTCAGCCACGTTGTTACTCATTAAAAATCCTAAACACCATCAGTCCTCCTTGAGGAGAAAACACATACAGCTAACACAAGGAAATAATGAGAGTTAGACTGTTCTGTGCAAAGTAGGAATTGTAAAAATCTAATAAGTGCCAGTTTATCTATTACATATTTGCTACTGAAACTCCCTCTGGATATCCCAGCAATCCTTAGATTAAACAAAGATGAAGAATCAAAACACCTCATTTAAGAAATCACCATATTTTATTGGTTCCTTTCCATTTCGGTGTCCTCATTTTTATATAGAGGACCCTGTTTACAAGGCTGTCTTTCCAAAGATAGTTTCTTGCTTTTAAAAGTCTATGACTTATAGAGTTCTCATTTGTAAAAATAAACAAACAAAAAAAAATATTTAAAATGTAAAAGTCAAATATAGATCAAATTACTTCTAAAATATGCATAGAAAAATGAAAGTAATCTAAAAGAAAACAGAGGTGTCCTTAAATGAGTAAGTTGATACTTTATTCAACTACTTAAGGTAGTTGAATAAGGTTAAGGTTCTTTATGAACACTAAATTTGAACTTTTTTGACTAGGCTATATTTGATCAGACATACATTTCATTGTTCCTTTTTCCTGAGCAGATAAGTATTTTTACTTGCACAAGATTTTCAAGTATAGTGCTTTTTTATTTGTTTGTTTTGATGACTTTTTTATGATAAAACACTACTGCCAGTAAAATTTAAATTTATACAAGATTTTTAAAAATGCATAAACAATATTCAGGTAACTGGATTGATCTTTGTCTTTAATCGTTTACATCCAGTTAATTATGACTCCAGCTGTCAAATCTGTTAATTTGTAACAGTCTGTGACAACACAGACAGTTTGTCTCTTCTCAGATGATCAGAAGGGGAACATAAATCTAACCTTTTCTAAACTGTTTTGCTGCACACAGCAATAATAGGTTGCCCTGCTGTGTTAGGGAAAATGAAAGCTGGGAATTTCTGTCCTAGATTTCTGCCCAGCTGAGGGGCAATCAAATTCTAACTGGCCTTTCCTATCAGTTAAATGGGGCGATCTCTAGGCAACATATAATGAACTTCTGACAGCACTGTCTGTCAAAAACTGAATCAATCTGAGTACAGGATAAGATGCTGATTTATGAACCCCATAAGAAAGGCACTCAGACTCTGTGAATTACCATTTAAAATTCTATTTATTAGAGTTAACACTATTAAAAAAAAAAAAAAGAGAGAGAGAGAGAGAAAGAAAGAGAGAGAGATAATACAGATATTTCTAACATCCTGCCAAATGCTAGTAACCCAGAGTTGTGCAGTATCAAACACATCTCTGATCAGAGCACATCGTGCTCCATTCCTACAGTGGCAGGGAATTGTTCAGAGAGAACACAAAAAGCCCACCTGATAAACACGTGGCTCAGAGGCTGGTGCCAACACAGGAATTTTGGGTTCTTTGACCACGGGGCGCTCTACTCGGCACCTGGCCTGATGGCTGCACATGGGTCCCAACTGTCCCCAAGGGGAAAACGGATCCTGGCCCAGGAGCTGGCAGGGCTCATTGAGAGGGCTTTAAACTAGGTAAGAAGGGGGGAGGGGATGAAACAAAGCCTGCTGGAGGTGTGCCAGGGGGAACAGTGGCAAGGCTGGGGGAGAAGGCTAAGGCCCAGCTGAAGTGCATCTACACTAATGCACGCAGCATGGGCAACAAGCAGGAGGAGCTGGAAGCCAGTGCGCAGCACGCAGGCTATGACTTGGTTGCCATCACGGAAACGTGGTGGGACCACTCTCATGACTGGAGTGCTGCAATGTCTGGCTATAGGCTCTTCAGAAGGGACAGGCAGCACGGAAGGGGTGGTGGAGTGGCTCTCTATATTAGAGAGTGTTTCGATGTCATCGAACTTGAGGCTGGGAATGACAAGGTGGAGTCGCTATGGGTTAGGATCAGAGGAAAGGCCAACAACGGAAGCATCCTGGTGGGGGTCTGTTATAGACCGCCAAACCAGGATGACGGGACAGATGAGGAGTTCTACAGGCAGCTGACGGAAGTTGCGAAATCGTCAGTGCTTGTTCTTGTGGGGGACTTTAACTTCCCAGACATATCCTGGAAACACAACACAGCCCAGAGAAAGCAGTCCAGGAGGTTTCTGGAGAATGTGGAAGATAACGTCCTGACGCAGCTGGTTGGTGAGCCTACCAGGGGAGGTGCACCGCTAGACCTTCTGTTCACTAACATAGAAGGACTGGTGGGAGACGTGCTGGTCAGGGGCTGTCTTGGGCAGAGTGACCACAAAATGGTAGAGTTCTCGATACTCGGCGAAGTCAGGAAGGGGATCAGTAAAACCGCTGTCTTGGACTTCCGGAGGGCTGACTTTGAGCTGTTCAAGACACTGGTTGGCAGAGTCCCTGGAGAGGTGGTTCTGAAAGACAGACGAGCCCAGGAGGGCTGGGCGCTCTTCAAGAAAGAAATCTGAATGGCTCAGGAGAGGTCTGTCCCCACGTGCCCAAAGACAAGCCGGCATTGAAGAAGACCGGCCTGGCTGAGCAGAGAGCTGTGGCTCGAGCTTAGGAAAAAAAAAGAGGGTTTATAACCTTTGGAAAAGAGGGAGGGCCACTCAGGGGGACTACAAGGATGCTGTGAGGCGGTGCAGGGACAAAATCAGAAAGGCCAAAGCTCATCTGGAGCTCAATCTGGCCACTGCTGTTAAGGACAACAAAAAATGTTTTTATAAATACATCAACACAAAAAGGAGGACTAAGGAGAATCTCCACCCACTATTGGATGTGGGGGGAAACTTAGTAATCAGAGATGAGGAAAAAGCTGAGGTGCTTAACGCCTTCTTTGCCTCAGTCTTTAACAGCAAAACTAGTTGTTCTCTGGACGCCCAGTACCCTGAGCTGGTCGAAGGGAGCAGAATGAGGAGCAGAATGTGGCCCCCACAATCCACGAGGAAATGGTTGGCGACCTGCTACAGCATTTGGATGCACGCAAGTCGATGGGGCCAGATGGGATTCACCCGAGGGTACTGAGAGAACTGGCGGAGGAGCTGGCCAAGCCGCTTTCCATCATTTATCGGCAGTCCTGCCTATCGGGGGAGGTCCCAGTTGACTGGCGGCTAGCAAACATGATGCCCATCTACAAGAAGGGTTGGAGGGTAGACCCGGGGAACTATAGGCCTGTTAGTTTAACATCAGTGCCAGGGAAGCTCATGGAGCAGATTATCTTGGGTGTCATCATGCAGCAGTTGCAGGGCAAGCAGGCGATCAGGCCTAGTCAGCACGGGTTTATGAAGGGCAGGTCCTGCTTGACGAACCTGATCTCCTTCTATGACAAGGTGACACGCTTAGTGGATGAGGGAAAGGCTGTGGACGTGGTCTACCTTGACTTCAGTAAGGCATTTGACACCGTCCCCCACAGCATACTCCTCAGGAAACTGGCTGCTCATGGCTTGGACTGGCATACACTTCGTTGGGTTAAGAGCTGGATGGATGGCCGGGCCCAGAGAGTTGTGGTGAATGGAGTCAAATCCAGTTGGAGGCTGGTCACTAGTGGAGTCCCCCAGGGCTCGGTACTGGGACCAGTCCTCTTTAACATCTTCATCGATGATCTGGACGAGGGGATCGAGTGCGCCCTCAGCAAGTTTGCAGACGACACCAAGTTAGGTGCGTTTGTCGATCTGCTCGAGGGTATGAAGGCTCTGTAGGAGGATCTGGATAGGCTGGACCGATGGGCCGAGGCCAACGGTATGAAGTTCAACAAGGCCAAGTGCCGGGTCCTGCACCTGGGGCACAACAACCCCAAACAGCGCTACAGGCTGGGAGATGTGTGGTTAGAAAGCTGCCTGGCAGAGAAGGACCTGGGAGTAGTGGTTGACAGTCGGCTGAATACGAGCCAGCAGTGTGCTCAGGTGGCCAAGAAGGCCAGCAGCATCCTGGCTTGCATAAGAAACGGTGTGGCCAGCAGGTCCAGGGAAGTGATTGTCCCCCTGTACTCGGCTCTGGTGAGGCCGCACCTCGAGTACTGTGTTCAGTTTTGGGCCCCTCGCTACAAGAAGGACATGGAGGTGCTCGAGCGAGTCCAGAGGAAGGCAACAAAGCTGGTGAAGGGTCTGTAGAACAAGTCTTACGAGGAGTGGCTGAGGGAGCTGGGACTGTTTAGCCTGGAGAAGAGGAGGCTCAGGGGTGACCTTATTGCACTCTACAGGTGCCTGAAGGGAGGCTGTAGCGAGGTGGGGGTTGGTCTATTCTCCCACGTGCCTGGTGACAGGACGAGGGGGAATGGGTTAAAGTTGTGCCAGGGAGGTTTAGGTTGTATATTAGGAAGAACTTCTTTACTGAACAGGTTGTTAGTCACTGGAATAGGCTGCCCAGGGAAGTGGTTGAATCACCATCCCTGGAGGTCTTTAAAAGACGTTTAGATGTAGAGCTTAGGGATATGGTTTAGTGGAGGACTTGTTAGTGTTAGGTCAGAGGTTGGACTCGGTGATCTTGGAGGTCTCTTCCAACCTAGACTATTCTGTGATTCTGTGATTCTGTGATGCCATGCAGATCCCATCCATTGGACAGTTACTTTTTATAGTCATTCATGATCTTATAGGATTTATAAGCACTGTCACTATAAGGATTTATATAGCACTGTCAGATAAAGGTAAGGCCATGCTGGTGGTGTACTCACCAGCACCAAGTGGGAGCTGCCTGCAGGCTTTTCATAACAAGGAGATGGCTGAGCTTGCCCTGTGCCCATGGGTGAATGCAGCACAGTGCAGGCCTGAAGACTACAGTGTAGGTGCAGCACAGCATGGCACAGCGCAGGCCTGTACCCACTTGGGTTAGCTGTGCTGTGGATCACACATTCTTTGAGGTACGTTGGTTTTCCAGTCAAGATCGCTACAGCCCATACCTCTGAAATCCTTCACTGGCAAGGGACTGTGCCCAGCTTACAAATTTTAGAGCTGTTCAGGGAGTTTTCTGACCAATGTTAAGGTCACCACTGATCCTGTTTCCAAGGAAATTAGGACCTCATTTGCATCCCCAGCAACATTAAGCTATTTCTACTTGAGTCAGAGGGTTGCTCTTCAAGCAGAGCGATATTTTTACAGGTTATCAACATGGAAATCCTCAGTTATTACCACCATTATATGCATTGCAAACTGCATCTTGAAACTAGCTGTGAGTAACTAGTCATTGTCTTAAAACTGATTTAAATCCTAGAAAACAGAACTTGCTTCTGAAGGCATATAGTCAGCCTTTGGTCAAAGACAATGGCATGTGCCAAGTATTCAAGTCAGGACTGCCTGAATTCACCACACACACACGTGAAACTTGCAATCTGGCTTTTGAAAACTTTCAGAGAATTGAGCTCTGCAATTAACTGACACTTACAGACAAGATTGTTGTTGTATTACGAAATACTGTGGAACAGCTTTTTTAAATGATTGTCTAAACATACATAATACACGCACATACACAAACCATAAGTAGGTTGCTTTGTTCACTACTTAGAATGCGTAAGACATTCTAGCTAAAAAAAATAATAACTTCATGCATGGTCTGTGTTTGTAACTTCAGGAATTTTGAATTATCCTATGAAAGGCCAACATAATAAGTAAAGCTGTAATTATATGCAAAAAACTATACTCAGGCTTCTTCTAAGTGTTAAAAGTTCTACTGAAAAGCAAACTAAAGCCCTGTTACTGGATGAAGCAATATATTTTTAGGGAAGCATCTCTATAAAACAGTCACATCCCATATTTTTCTATAGATTTACATTTACTTTCAGTCCTTCCTCAGTGCTCTATCATTTGGGAATTGGTATATAAGTGGAAAGTGAGTTATACATATTTTATATCATACTCTATAGATCAATCACTTTCATTTTTCATCTGAAAATGATTGATCTATAGATTATGATATAAAATACAAGGCAAGCAGAATGCTATAGAAGAGACAAAACACTGACAATATTACCTCAGATCCACTTTCAAGATTTTAGTCTCCCTGCTTCCTTAAGACAGACTGTGTTTTTAGCCTACCAGACAGTCAGGAAACTCACATAATTGTCAAAGTATTTAAAATTTTTCCCAGCCATTCTGAAGTCCAAAAGTAGAAAGTGTTAAGTAATCCCACTGAAATCATAAATGCCAGAGATCTTCCAGTCTGTGCATAGCCAGGTCCCACATTCCTTCAATGCTGTCTCTTAAGGTGATTCTGAGAACCCATTCATCCAGTCCAACTGGCTCCACAGCCAAGCTGATTTATGAGCCTCTCTCTCAGAGCTTTCAGGATGGTTTAGATCCAACATTACTTCTTCCCTGAAATGCTTAACTGCCTGTAAGTAGTTATAAGGGATTGGAGCATCCCATCACAAGGAAAAATGGAGTAAGATAGAGTCTGGCTCCATCTCCATTAGTTCCTCCCCTTTCAGAAATGGAACAAGGGTGACTCAGCATTATAAACCATTATATTTCTGTAGATAGAGTTCTCTAGTTTAGATATGCCAACTGAAGGAATTATCACTCTCTGTAGATTGGCATTTGAGATTACCCTTAGAGTTCACACTTGCCAAAGTCATTGTTTTACTGAATATTCTTTGAAGCAACTTTGACCCACCAGCTTCAGTGGGTTGACAGACAAAATCCCACCCAGCTGCTCACTCACCCACTCCTTGCTACCCAAGGAGGCAGGGTTGAAAATAGGAGAAACCAGGAATGAGAATGTTCGTGGGTCAAGATAAAAACGGGGAAATCACTTGCCAATTAACATCATGGGTAAAGCAGTCATGACTTGAAGTGTTTGGACAATGCTGTCAGACTTAGGGTTTTATTTTGGGATGGTCCAGTGTGGAGTCAGGATTTGGACTCAATGATCCTTATCGGTCCCTTCCAACTTAGGACATTCTATAATTGTATGATACTATGTAATAAAGCTCTAATTTTCCAGATGTTTTCAAACAACTCAGAGACCAAGTCCTTTATTAACCTCCATTTACTGATTTTCAGAAAGTAGAGTCTGATTTTGGATTAATTTTCTCTCCTTCTCTAAACGAATGTCTCCTTCCCAGATCATTTTGCCCTTACTCCACATCTTGTGTTTCCACAGCTTCTGCAGAAGTTTTCTAGTTTTCTAGAAAGCTGTACTTAACCCAGAAATATGTTTTTATAGGCTAAACTGCCCCAAAAGGAGCAGTCATTAAATGTTAATCCTAAATAACAAACAATCAAACAAAAACATTACTGACTCTCAGACTGTCTATAAGGAGTTCAATCAACTCCAGCTTCTGTGAGACTTCTGAATTCCATTCACCATTACAGAATCTCAGGACTGGCAAAATTTCTCAGTCAACTGCAGGATGGATCTGCTCATTCTTTCACAACTATTAGATCTATCCAAAGCAAGACATGGAAGGAATAAATAGTTCTAGTAAGTAAAAGCAGGTTTTACAAAAAATGTAACTAAACCAC
Source organism: Oxyura jamaicensis (assembly GCF_011077185.1). Lineage (NCBI taxonomy): Eukaryota > Metazoa > Chordata > Aves > Anseriformes > Anatidae > Oxyura > Oxyura jamaicensis. Next base: position 49,105,767 of record NC_048893.1, on the reverse strand, counting down.
AGATTCATGCTCAACTTGAAGCACCAAATTCTATTCCCTCATAAAATATACTAAATCTGAAAGGGCTGAAAAAAAAAAAAAAAAAAAAAAAAAAAAAAAAAAAAGAACTGTGAGCAACTTTCCAGTTCACAGAATATCATTCTAAATGACCATTAAGCACTGGGGCAAATAAGTATTAAACAAATTAAACAAACTTGAAATTTCCTCCAGAAAATGAAAACAAAGTCTGGAGGGCACTGTCAAGAATTTTTAAAAGCCTATATAATGAAATAAGAAGTGGCAGCCCCTTAAATATTTCTTTCATCAAACTATTTTGCACTGTTATAGTGCACCATGACAAACATAGTCGAAGGTCTTTGGTATATTTTCTTTGCATACCTCTTCTTGTAGCTTCCTTAAAAATCCATCTGGACACATTTAGTGACATGACAGTATTAGTGAGTTGCTAGTGACATGCTTATGACTGGCTTATAAACAATTAATATTTTTTTATATAGCAAATGTCATGTTGAGACATATTTGCTTTCAGAATGAATCAATATGGTAAAATAATACAGCATAGAAAAGCATAATAAGAGATGTTTATATATATATATAATCAAAATTATGATATGCAGTGAATGTAATTCTAATACACTGTGCTTATAAGAGGACTTGAGAACTTTGAACTTTGTATACTCTTTGACCTTGTCTTTGCATGTGAGAGTTTCAGTTTGAGAAAGCTCAGACAAGACATCAGAAATCTCCTTTCTCAAATATGTTCTAGAAGTATTCTGTCATAGAGACAAAGGAATGGTTTGGATTGGAAGGCACCTTAACGATCATCTAATTCCAATCCCCTCGCTATGGGCAGCAATACCTACCAATAAACCAGGACACCCAACACTAGGCTAGTGGTAATTTTTACTTTCCTATGAAAGTAATTATTACTTATTTACTATGAATTATTGCTTTCCTATGAATTATTAAAGGCACTACAACAAAAAAAGTTTTGTACTTAGAAAAAATACTTTGAACCAGCATTTTTTAAACTGTTTTCATTATCATTAGACAGACAAGAACAAACAAAAAATAAATAATGGACAGAATGAAGAGGAATTTGTTTGTTGATTAATATATATATATATATGATATATATATCATATATATATATATATGATGAAATATGATGGCATATTGATTAAGACCAGTTCTGAATGAAATAGAAATAATTTACAGGAAAAAAAAAATGGAAATCCATGGAATTTCCTGTAAACTTGACATTTACAATATTTCTGTTTACCCTTCATTGAATGATACCAACTACTCATTTTCCTAAATCCTTTGGGAAATTGTAAACATATCAGGACAAGGAGAGATTTGTTAGTTACTGAAGCAATATGCCTGTCATACACCGAAAAAAAAAAAAAAAAAAAAGCAACGTACGTTTAGGTTTTAGCATTTACTATTCCTTATGAGCAATAATATATCCTTAGGTCAAGCAAACATTAAAGAGACTGGCCAGCTTTTAAAACTGGGATGTTTTTGTTCAGATATCAAAGTTAGATTTCTTTTCCCTTCAGGTTCCATCTCCACAGAAACCAGAATTACTGGTTTATCTTCACATAATGCATGATCCAATAAAACAGCCCCCACATGGAATTCAAATCAGGCTGGCAGGAGCACTCAGAAGTCAGACAAAAGTAATATGAGATACTAGCAGAGTGAACTCTAAATTGAAATAAGAATGGAGATAATCAAGAACTGGAATAGAAAGCAATGATTTCTTCAACACACACATGCATACACACAGAGGACATATTACACTCTTACAAGGATGCTAAATACTTATTTCACTAATGGATTGTTTCTGCACTGCTTATGAATTTATCTACTTTTCCCTGTTGGAAGAATTGACTCAGAGCAATTACTGAGATCTGAAGGTACTCATTGTATGAGCCAGCAACAAGGCAGAGTAAGGAAAAGTGCCTGTTTACAAGGTTCCATGGTAGCCAGAGAAGTTGCTCTGGAAGGGCTGGATGAGCACTGCTTCCCTAGGCTCCCCTCACTTCCAGGTTCTGAGTCAGCTGAAAGAGTCGCTCCTCCGTTCCTTTCCTCATCTTCTACATGCAAGATCTTGTAGTACTACAGACCATTGCTAGTTTGATGAGTGGAGAAAATTCCCTTTGTACTCAAGTTTCTGTTTTTCACAACCAGAAGACCTTTTGTAAAAGAAATTACATTTAGCTCTTCAGGTCCAAATTGCAGAATGCTGGGCAGAGAATAAATAGCTCATGAGAGTCAGTCTCTCAACATCCATATGCTCTATAGCAATATTTACCTCAATGCGCTTTGATGGACTCTGACTCCTGCTTTCTGTTAACTCTTCTAAAAACTCTGTTTTCATCTGTTAACGCTACTGATCAAGGGTATCAGTTAGATTCATTACAGAAAAAAAATGCATTTATTATTTTCCCATTATGCTTCAAGGAAATCAAAGCAACAATGAATACTGGTAAATATAGAAAAATAATAATAAAGGTAATACATCAACATTAGGTAGAAAATTATCTCACTTCATGGTGGTTTTACCATGCTAGACAGATGAACTCCACCACAACCACTCTCTCACTCCCCCTCCTTAGAAGACAAGGGGAAGAAGTAAAGGAAAGAACAACTCACAGGTTGAGATAAGAATAATTTAATTGAAGGGGAAAAATAATTATGAAGGAAATATTATTATTAATTAAACAATTCAACTAAAGGGAAAAAGGGAAAGGGGAAAAGGGAGGGGAAAGGAAAACAAACAAACAATCAAACAAAAAGTAAAGTCTGTGTGGAAGTGCAGAGGAAAAAAAAAATACTCTCTACTTCCCACAGATGAGCAATGCTTTACCACGTCCTTGAAGCAGGGCCTTAACGCACGTAGCCAGTGTTCAGGAGGACAGATGTTTTCAAAATGAGAGCCCACCCCTCCCCTCTTCTTCCTTTTTCCACCTTTTATTGCTGAGTGTGACATCATTTGGTATGGAATATCCCTTTGGCTGGTTTAGGTCAGCTGCCTTAGTAATGTTACTTTCTCACTTTTTTCCCACCCCCAGGAAGGTTAGAGAGAGTCCTGATGCTGTGCCAGCACTTCTCAGCAGCAGACACAACACTGGTGTGATACCACTGCTGTTCTAGCTACAAGGGCAGAGCACAGCGTTGTATGGGCAGCTGCAGGGAAAGTTAACATCCCAGCCAGACCCAGTACACATTTATATTACCAAGATAAGATGCAGTTTTCTTTAAAACCCTAGTACACAAGTCAGTGGTCACTCAAAGAACAAAGACCACAAAAATTGAAATGAAGTAAACAAACAGAATAAAGAAAGATTTTCAGTTCTAAAATATTCAAATACAAAATATTGTCAAGGAGATAAGTTATGGAACTAAGGCCTGAAACCTAACAGAAACTCTTCAGTAGAGGAACACTGTCTAGAAAGAGTTCTTGTAGAATGAATATTTTAAAATTTTCTCTTTTGAAATTATCTGTATAATTTGGAGAAACTAAATGGCTGTTATATATGTAAATACTTTGATCTTCCTGCAAACATTATGATTTTGTTCTGTTTACTACATGCTGCCATTTCTGTCATATAAAATATCATTATATGCAATATCAACCTGTTTAGATATTGTTAGATTCAAGCTTGATACACCTATAGATATTCAACCTTCAATTTCAATACCCTCAGAGAAGGTGCCAATAATTCTTTTGGGTAAAATATGGAACACTTTACAAGAAATGTAAAATGCAATAGTGAGCAGCAGAGCAGTTGAACTGTTATTTGTTTTCATGCTTATTTCATTTTTATTTTCCTCTCTCTACTGGCTACAGACATATATTATTTATCTAGAAATTATCATTTCAGTACAGCCTTAAAAACAGATTCCTTTATTTTTCTTCCAGTACAAACATTTAGAAAGGTATGTTCCATGCTTTTAGTGATTTGTAGTTTAAGCAAATGCACAGTGGGAAAAAGATACAAGTGAAGATGCAGGGGTCAGTGCCTTTCTTCTTACAAAGCAGGAGAGGTGGGACATAAAGTACAAGCAATAGCCACATTTTTTAAAATTCTGGAATTACTATTCTTGCCCTACAAAGCCTCTCACCAGTCAGTTTAAACAGGGTAATTTTAGAAGTCACAAAAAGTAAACAAGCAATCTTTGCCCTTGAGATAAGAATAAAAAACTGTTCCAGAGACTTCACCACTTTAGACTGTAGTTGCACTGCAGATGGATTAAATATTTCAAGCCATGTCTGAATGCACTCAATCCATTTCCAAACCACATGAAAAATTGAAATGGCAACACTTAGTTCATTAATTCGTTATAAATACATAACATATGTGATTTTAGGATATGAATGAAAAAATTCACAAAAACATGATCAATCTCATCAATCTTCTCATCAAAATCTTCTATAAGCCTCACAGCAGAAAATATGTCATAAAAAACAACCACAAGCTACAGAGTTGCATGTTACATGTAACATTCACTGTAATGGTACTGCAGATCATCATCTGTCTGTTCCAGTTATGCAATTGTCTGTATTGTTTTGGTTTGTTTTCTCCTCTAAGAACTGCTAATATCAGTTAGTTTGTATAAATGTTTGAAACTTAGCTAACAGTTTGTAGTGATCATTATTATTTTGTGAACTACCTTGCTATTAAATATTTAGCTTTGGGGGACTTCCATACAATTGGGAAGGAAATACAAAGTCAACAATAGATAACTTCTTCCTCTTTACCCCATATCAAGGCTACATACACATGTGACAAGGCATGATTTGCATTTCTCCCACTTATGTTTTCACTTCTTTCATACATTATAAGTTAGAGGATAGAAGCCCTTACTTTGATATATTAAGATATCCTGCATTTCTGAATCTTTTAAGAGACAACTAATTTTCTGAAAGATAATTTCTAAGCTCTCTGTCATAGTCCTAACACAAAAGCAAGCTTTTTTTTTTTTTTTTTTTTTTTTTT
>NC_048893.1:48954066-49100748 GCF_011077185.1 Oxyura jamaicensis | reverse complement strand
GTTTAAGTTAATGTGCCAATCCAGGAACTATTCCGATTTTAAAACTTCTTACTAGTAAATCTTCCTTGCGCACTAGTATCTATATAGAGGATGTTTAATTTCCTTGAGAAGGATTAAAAGAAGTATGGAGGTTGGAGGGAAATGGGAAGATTGTGCTTCATTGCATCACTAGGATTCTTACCTTTACCTGAAATTGTAATAAAACTTTCTATTAAACTAGGCAAGGTTCTACAAGTAGATTTTTAGATTTATATACAATCGTTAATTTATTAATTTAAATATTCTTTTGGAGGTGAAACTTCTGTAGTGACAAGTGAGAATTCATATTTTACTTTTTATGCAGGTGGTTTTAGTACTCTATGGGGTATGATTATTGAGGTAAACTGCTGTTTTTATACCTCTGGCATCTCTAGGGCGACCGTATCTATGGGCAAGGCTGGACAGAAGACCCAACAAACAAGCTGAAAAAAGGTTTAAACAATTCTTATATTCATTGGAAGATTGCAAAGGTTAGTGATGTTTTTTTCCTGCCTTGGTAATGTCTGTCCACTGGAAGAACACCTCTGGTCTAACGCAGGAAATGTCAGTGATCCTACTTCTTTTTTTTCATGTCACTCTACTTCTCTTGCTCTAGTTTAAATATAATATTGGCTATTTCTTGGCTCTTAGCTATTTCTTAGTTGTAGTTAGTTTGAACTTTTAAACTACTTAAAGGCTTTAAGCCCTCCTAACCCTAGATTGTATGAGTATGACAAGTGTTAGTGTTTGTACAAAGTAATGCAGACTACCATCTTTAAAACAAGGTTTTATACTTGCATTGATAGAAGATCGAAGTGTAGAATTTGCTAAGAGTTTGTGCAAAACTAAATGCCACATTTATATGACTAGAATTTATTTGGAACTTTGAAGAAGATTTCAAGCCTGTTCCTGATACCTGGATTCCAGCAAAGGAAGTAGAGTTCTGTAACGGCAATCCTTTGCCCGATGAAAATGGACATACGCCAGGTAAATATGGCAAAATGTGGGGAAAAAATCATTTTTGACGTGAATTAGAATTAGTTCCAGAGTTAAAAATAGTAGCTAACATTTGGAAAACAATTGGAATGCTATTCATTCGTTATCCAGAAAGGCTTTGTTCTGATGTAATTAAAATAATTAGTTTGTCTTCAGTTGAAACTCTGTACAGCAAAATTGACAAGTTTGTGTTCCTCTGACATTTCTTCGAGATGTGACAGCTTTTGTAGTAACTCTGTTTGTAGCTAATGTAGGTGATTTTTTTTCAATGCATCTACAGTTCTAATATGTATTTGATAAATTTAGATAATTTGATAAAATGCAGTGTTTTCTCATAGGTTGGGTGCCTGTGGAGAAAAATAGTAAGCAGTATTGCTGGCACTCATCTGCTGTAAATTATGAGGCTGAAATAGCATTGGTATTGAAACACCATGCTGACCCTGGGCTTTTGGAGATCAGTCCAGTACCACTGTCAGAACTTCTAGAACAAACACTGGAGCTTATTGGGACAAATATTAATGCAAATCCATATGGTAAGTTTGTACGTTTAGTTCTTAAATACTTTATTGAGTGGTCTTTTAGGTAGGAAATAGTAATTTTCTTTGTAAATTTTTTTTTTCCTAATAATAACAATAATTATAATAAAATGGGTTCTAAACTAGAAATGTAACATCTTAGTTGACCAAGGGCAAGTGCAGAGTTCTGCACCTAGGGAGGCATAACCCCAAGCACCAGTACAGGCTGGGGGGTGAACTACTGGAGAGCAGCTCTGCAGAAAGGGACCTGGGAGTCCTGGCGGACAGCAGGCTGACCATGAGCCAGCAATGTGTCCTGGTGGCCAAGAAGGCCAATGATATCCTGGGCTGCATTCATACAAGTGTTGCCAGCAGGTCAAGGGAGGTGATTCTCCCTCTCTACTCAATACCTGCAGTATAGTGTCCAGTTCTGGGCTCCCCAGTACAAGAGGGACGTAGAACTACTGGAGCAAGTTCAGAGGAGGGCTATGAAGATGATCAGAGGACTGGAGCACCTGTCGTACGAGGACAGGCTGAGAGCTGGGCCTGTTTAGCCTGGAAAAGAGAAGACTGAGGGGAGACCTCATCAGTGTGTATAAATATCTGAGGAGAGGGTGTCAGGAGGATGGAGCCAGTCTTTTCAGTTGTGCCCAGTGACAGCACAAGAGGTAATGGGCACAAACTGAAGCACAGGAAATTCCACCTGAATATGAGGGGGCCCTTCTTTACCGTGAGGGTGACAGAGCACTGGTACAGGCTGCCTAGAGAGGTTGTGGAGTCTGACATCTGACATGGAAAAATGGCTATTCTGTAAATACTTTGATTGGAAAAAATGTTTTAAATGTTAGTCTTCAAAATATTTTAAGATTGTTTGATTGTGCCTTTTCTTGTCTTTTTTACTTGCTTTCTTGATACTATTTAGTCCACTAAAATAGAACACTTTATTCAACCATAATTTTTATTGCCTATAATTAGCCAGTTGTAATTTTTGAAAATTATGAAACATTATGAGTATCTCTTTAAGGAAATTTAATTTCAGCTAAATTTTGGGTGTGACCTCTCCCCTTAAAAGTCTGTTAACAAAAAACACAATTACGTATGATCACAACTACATTTTAATTTCTTAGCTTGGCTGCTATAGTAATTTGCAAGGATGGATAGGAAAAATAGTAGTACATAGTCTAAGCGTTTTGTTAGAATTTAGATTTTTTTATTTTTTTTTACAGTTCCTTTAACAGCTTTTTTTCTTTGTTGTTCAATATAAATCTTCAGTCAGTGAAGAGGCAATGCATTTTTTAACAGCCTGGCCTAAGTATCAATCCCCATGGGTAAGAAAATATGCCAGACTTTCAGAAAGATATTTATTTGTGATATGGATTGTGATTCAAAGCATGAAGAATTTCATCAGTGATTTTATGGTTACTGAGGAGGTGAGCATGAGGACTGAACAGAAGACTGTATAACCTGTATATCATGTTGATTTATTTTATATAAATAAAAGTTACATGAGGAAGAGATGGCTACATTTGATACTTACCTATATTTAACTGGTCTTCTAAAGGCAGGACATTTTTGCAGTATCTAACAGAAATCTGCCTTCAAATAGGGTGCTTTTAAGATACCTGTAATAACAAAAGTGGGGAAAATGTTAAACACGTAACTAGCAGGATGATTTTTGTTCCTTTTAACATAGGATTAGGAAGCAGAAAGCAACCTGTACATCTTCTTGTACCACATGGAGCATTTGAAATAAAGAATCCACCTACTTTGAATCAAAATGACATACTGTCTTGGTTTGAAGGCTGCAATGAGGGTAAAGTTGAAGGAATTGTGTGGCACTGCCGTGATGGGTGTTTAATCAAGGTAAATATATCGATAGACATCTGGAAATTGCTATAATAATTTGTACTATCTGAGGTATTGTGATTTACTGTTCACTCTGCCTTTTCCAAATTCTTTAATAGTAAACATTTACCTAGCAAATTAGGTTACAGTAGAATTAGTCAAGCCACTGAAGAAGTAATCACTACAAATGACAGCTTATTAAACTTTTTCATTACCTATGTTATAGATAATAGTAATTGAAAACATAAAATAACGGTTTTCCTATCTGTATAGAAATCACTCAGTATTTTAAAGTTTATTTTAAAAATTCATTTCCTGTAATGTCATGTAGAATAAGGATTAATGTGTTCTCTGTTTAATTAGCAAGTTAATTTTTATTTCTGAAGCTGTAATTCTGGTTTGCCTTTTGTGATTCACTTAGTCATGTTATTCAAACAACAGGTAACTGATGAATGTTTGTAAGAAATGATCTATTGCAGGGGATCCTAGAATTAAAACCTCCCCCTCTTTTAAAATGGGTACCGCTGGGCTACCATATCCAAATCTCTGAATGGATCTATTTCTTCTTATTTTAGCTCCATCGCCATCATCTTGGTTTATGCTGGCCACTTGCAGAGACATACCTGAATTCTCAGCCAGTTGTCATTTCTTTTAATAGAAATGATTATGACTGTGACTTTGGACCAAAGAGTTTGTTTCACCATTTTTCAAACCTAGATGGTCAAAGATTCGACAGACTTAAAGATATCAAGTTTGATGGTTGACCTTTTTTTTTTTTTTTTTTTTTTAGTTAATTGCTGTATGTCCTGCATTCCTCTTGTTTCTGTCTATCACAGAACTCCTTACAAAAAGGAATCTTGCTGATTAGGCAGTGGGCACAATACTCTGCAGTTTGAAGTTCTTCCTAAATGACTAATTGTATGTAATAGGAAATGTGACATTCAGAACGGAGGTCTAGCTTTCAGCATGTTTTTTATCACTTCTGAAAAAATCCTTGATTTGTGTACCCATTTGTGTAACCCCAACTGTTATGGTCAAATAGTATGTTGTCTAACACTGGCTGATCGGAGTAGTTTAGTTAATGAATGCCAACAACGCTAAAAGTTCTGTAGATTGCCCTTTTCTAAATATAACTACTGTAAAATGTAGAATTCAGATTGTTTTTTCTTATCAGCGCAAGGTAGATTTCTGGTGGGACTAAAATTAGGCCTGAAATGTGATAATTTTTTCAAGTTCTTCTTGGGGAAGTTCAAGTTCTTCTTGGGGAAGGCATTCACTGTATTATTTACTGATAAGCTGTATCATTATGCTAGTACCTGAAAACCTGATTAAGCTATTTCATAATTTGGGACAAAGATCAAAGTAAGTAATAGGAATTATACTCATTCTATTTTGAAGATCCTTAGTAACTAGAAAAAAAATGTGACTTGGTTTAGTAATAGGCATTTTGAGACTGCATCTAAATTTATTAAGGATATATGAAGTATTTGAAAAAAGATAGCATAAATAAAAGTGAGAATGCGTGATGTTTTGAGTGGGCTTTGTTTATTTATTAAAGTACACATCTATATCAAGTATATAAAATGTAAAATTTCACGTAGCTGCACATTTATATAGAATACTATTTATTTTCAATTGTTCATTCTTGAATTGTGTAAAATTGCAGTATATATAAATAATGATGTTATAAGAGAGACTACCATAGTCAAGATGTATTACAGCAGAAGACAGCAAGAATAAATTACATAGTACTATTGATCTGGAATTCAGCATACACAGTATGCATTCAGAGTTTCTGAACTTCTGAGTGGAGTTGAAAGCTTGGACTTCTCCTGAAATGTACATATAACCACAATTACTGTTCTGAATTAATATTGCTGTGTGTCTGGGGGAGATAAAGCTGTTTTACATTTTGACTACATACCCCAATCCACTGCCTAATGCAATTCTGCATGCTGTGGTATGTGCCAAGCCATTGTAACTTTAATAATCTGTATCATTCCAGAAAGAAAATAGACAAATAAATCACTATTATGTAAATGGCCCAGAATTTATTTTCCGTATCAATATTGAGGATACTAAACATTAGCCTAATCAATAGAAACATTGGCTGGACTATCCACTTGAATGCCGAACTCTTCTGAAAGCTGCTTTAATCTTTCTTCTAAAATAATATTTTTTTTTACTTCTTCATTGTAGTTGTATTTCAGATCCTCAATTTCTTCAAAAAAGGAAGGGTTGAAGTTTTCCAGTTCTCTTCTCAGCTTTTTTGTTTCTTCCTATTAAAAAGAACAAAGGAGTACCATCAATATACAGAACTTAGGAAATACATGTCAACAACAGCTTTTTTGCCTTTTTATTCAGAGTTCTCGCTTCACTACAGAAACACAAAAATCTAGCCAGAAACAGAGAATTAATGAACAACAAAATCTGATTTATAAATGTAATGCTTAGAAATTGAGGTGGTGTTTTAGTGTTAGTTTGGTTATCAAATAGCTCTTTCTAGCCGACCGTAATTTTGCAAAGGACGCTTTTGCCAAGGATAATCTTTGCAACTCACCTTTAATTGCTGTTTTTCTAATTCTGAGGCTTTTAACTGTGCCTGGAGGTCAGCTACATCCATCATTCCCTTGTCGTTTTTATCCCTCTCTACAATTTCAGTATGTCCTGCAAAAAATGTCAACGTGAAATTTAAGGTAATGATAATCAATCACATGAACAATTTTGTTACAGTAGGTTAGCTTTTCTTTAAAGTTGAAACTGTAGAAATGTGTAAACGCAACTGTGATCAACAACCACCAAAATTTCAAATCACGTGGGCTTTTATTTAGTTCTTGCACAAATTAGGTGGTGGTATATAATTCTTGTGACTAAATGCAGTACTCCCATGGCCAGTCTAGTAGCACACTTCTGGGAAATACAATATGTACAGTTTCTCTGAATTAAATGCAGGATTTGGGGAAATTACGTAGTTTAAGGATCTTAAACTGTATTCATGATATTAAGAGTGTTGTGTTTTTTTTTGTTGTTGTTTGTTTGTTTTTGCGCCAGTCTCATGGCAGTGCACTGCTCTTTAGTACTCTCCATGGCCTCCTTTGTTTTCCCTATGGGACTGATGCCTGCTAACTCTTAAATCATTCACAGAGCTGGTATCTGGAAATCGACGCTTCTCTGTCAGCTTGGAGCCCTAGGCAAGAGGAGTAGGCAGGAGGATTTCAATGAATAACAAACCTTACAAACAGACTTCAGAGGTTTATGAAGTAAATGGTAGCATGAAATACCCACTTTCTTGCGATAGGAAATCTTGCAAAGATTCCAGCCTCTTGTTAGGCTGGATGTTTCATTCTAGAAAATTTTTACTAATACTTTCTATAAAAAGGCTGTGAAAGTGCTCAAAGATCAAAGACCTTAATCTGCTCCAGTTTATGGTACTTTTTAATGTTATCCAAGTAATTCTGTGGATTTATTACCACTTCTCACACATTAAGTAAAAGTAATTTTAGGCCTAAAATATTTGAAGATCTTTATTAAAAGTACTAAAAGAAATTACCATCTGCAGGACCTTCACTTGTATACATATGTATGTGGTGCTTACAGTTTTCCACCTGGTGAGCTAGTTCTGCTTTTTCTTTCTCTAATTGTTTGTTAGTTGATCTGGAATATAAAACAATTTTAGAATTTTTAAGAATCATCATAATGCTTCAGAATATCTAATAATATAAATAAAAATTGCAATGTCTGTTCCTTGATCATTCCTATTTCATGTATATTGGCCGAGGAATACAGTACCTTAAAAGCTGAAGCTCCCTGATGAGGCCTTGTTCTGTCCTCGCATCTTCAGAAAACTGTTTGAGAAGCTCAATCTTAAGACAAAGCAAAAAAAAGTCTTAGTCTTGAAAACAGTATCCACAGATTCTGCAGTTCACATGGGATCATGGAATCACTTCTCTTTGGCATAACTTAATAAAATAAATGAAAATACTACTAATAGTGAATTTTATATATATTATAAATAGATTATATAAAAATATTATTAAACAATGGTCTATTATATAAACATATTATTGTATACGTCTGTTATAAATACTTTTTCCCCTTAGTACTAGTTGAGTACAAAGCAGGAAAAAAAAAATTGCCTGCTACCATTTTCTGCAAAGCTTCTAGTTATTTACAGTACTCTTAAAGCTAGTACATATTAGTACTGTATATTTCATGAAAGGCAAAGGAAGTAAGTATTCACAAGCCAGATTTTCAAAAAAAAAAAAAAAAGACGCATGGATTGAGACATTAGGATAATTTATAGATATGCTTAAGAAAGCGATAAAGGTGCATAAAAATACTACCAACATGCTTATTTGAGTGTATTAAGTGTCTAAGTTCCTTTTTAAGTGTGATATGAAAAGCCTATGATTTTCCAATTAAAAAGCAAATGTATATGATGTTGACTAGAAATGACCTGCAGTTATAAATTAGAAACAGGTTTCTAAACAGAGAGGGAGTTAGCCTGTGGAAGTGCCTTTCAGTAGAAGTTGCAGGAGGAAAAAAATAAAATCTTTCAATATGAAATTGCAGTTTCTTTTTAATACAATGATGATTTATGAACTCCCATAAGGCTACTGTTAGCGACAGACTTTGTTCTACTACCTAAAATTTTTTGACAGTCAATCTCCGTTTCTTTGAAACAGAGTTAACCTTGACCACATGCCATCATCTACATTTGAGACACAAAACAAACGTTCAAGTGTGATGCCCCAGAGTCATACCACATAATAAAGTAATTTAGTCTGTTTTTTTTGGGTGGTGGTGGTATATGCTTTATGTTAATAATTCTGACTTTAAACAGAAAAGTGAAACCAAGCAAAGCTTTACAAAATAATTGTTTTACAGAACTCCATTCTAAGTTCTGTTTATTGAACAAGTTCACCCGCTTAGATAATACAACTTTTATATTGAAAATTCCTTGTATTCAATACTTTACTCTGAGAATGGCCAGTGCAAGATAGAAGCTAATTTAGGTGGATAGTGCTAGGACTATTTATAGGCTGCCCAGGGAAGGGGTTGAGATCTTTAAAAGACGTTTAGACGTTGAGCTTAGTGATATGGTTTAGTGGAAGACTTGTTAGTGTTAGGTCAGAGGTTGGACTAGATGATCTTGGAGGCCTCTTCCAACCTAGATGATTCTGTGACTAAAGCTCTGGAATACTTGAAGTTCAAGATCTTAGATATATTTTCAAAGATACCTTAGTTTAAAATTCAAGAATTCTTCCATGTGCAAAGTACATTTGTAGGACTTACTAAGGACTGTGTGTAAGATGCCATATTGGAAAGAGAGAGGAAAATCCCTTTTAGGGACTCAGTGCCCCCAAAATGACCTGGAAAAAAGAGGAATGTTCCTGTGGCAAATTCAATGTCCTGACCAAGCTAGAATGATTTTAAGACATGAACCCTCTATACTTATAGGATTCAAATGACCAATGCAACTAAAATGAAACTGAGAAGTATTATTTCTCCAATAAGTGCAATATACATTATTGCACTTTATATATTATTTCCCCAATAAGTCATGAATATATACTGGTAATATGTAGTAAACCTTATTAATCCTGAAGTATCTAAATGTACAATTATGGCAATTTGGACTGAAAAAAAAAAATTCGGGTTAGAGAATAAATAATATACTCTGCCATTATAGACGTTAGGATGAAATTAATATTATCTATTCTCAGAGTCATCTGGGCTAGATTTTACTGACTTGTTCTCTTAGATCTTTTAAGTTTTTATCAGCATTTTGTTCACGTTCTGTTGCCTCCTGAAGCAGCTGTTTAAGTTTAGTAATGCTTTGGTTTTTTTTAGCAATATCCATTTCCAGTTCCTTCAACTTTGTTTCATGCATCCTGTTTAAAAAAAAAAAAAAAATATTAAGAGAAAGATATGAGCAAAAGCTAATGTATTTGCAGAAACAGAGATGAAAATATTCTCACACAGATGAATGCCATAAAATGCATTCTAAAATATGTTTGGAGCAGAGACCTCAAAATAATTACTGATCCTGTTTATAAGCAAGCTGAATGAAGCATAACAAGAAACACTTTTTTTTGTGATTTTTGACTAAAAAGGCTCTTCCAAATGTTTCACTGTTGCTGACCTTACTTTGTTTCTTTACCAATAAGGGCCTGGAATCTTTCTATTGTACTGCACATGTATCCCAGCCTACCTCCTACTAAAAACATGCAAATCTTTTACTGCGCTGAGCTGATGATGCAGTGGTGTGCATGGGTCACGTCTCACTTCAGTGTCATACTTTCATAATATTATAATTTAAAAATTTATGGAAGTTACTGAGAAAAAGTTTAATACAGATATAGGAAATGAAGACTCCAACAGAAAAAGTTCTACAGTAAATGATGTTTTGCCCTGGAGTAACTGTAGTCTGAGAAGGATTCCATTTTCTTTGAGACATGCAAGGCAAAAATGGTTTTGTAGAATCACTGAAATGTCAGTTCGTAAGCACCTCTGGAGATTACCTAATCCAGCTTCCCCTCTGAAGCGGCTTTTCAGGTAGCAATACCTTGCTACCTGCCAAGCAGTAGAATCCCAAGGATCACCTGGATTAAACTTTTGGATGATGCCCTGACAAGGGCTTTTATTACCATGTTCGTGCTTTAGAAAATGTGCGTGTGAGGTGGACTACATGATGAAACGCACTAATGAGATTCTTCAGGTTAGCTTTTCTAGGTTGATGTTATTCATTTTCTTTAAAACCATGTTAATCTCAAACCATGTTAAAGCAAATAAAAATTTTTACTCACACCACTTTCAATAGTCAAGTACAATTAATTAGTCACTATACACACACAAGCGCCAAGCAGTGATGTGAGCCTGTAGTACTGAGCAAAAATCAAGCATTGGGTAACAGGTAATAGAAGGTTATGATATACTTCTGCTGCATGCTCCTGCTTGCAGGATGCCTGCCCTTGCAATTGTGAACAAAAATGTTAGTTCACTGAGATCCTTGCCTGAGCCTGTGTTATTGGCTGCAGATTGTTTCTCACATAATGCTAATGCAAGCTGTTAAGGGCCTACCATCTTTACTGCATGATCCTGTTCTTCCTCCTGTGGCTGGCAGCCAGTTTTCCCCAGTAATATGGCTGTCACCTGACCTTGCATGAAGACATTCTACATCACTGCGGAGTTAGGAGGAAAGGGGAAAAAAGAAACAGCTTTCTAAAGTCTCAGTGAAGTGAAATACCTCAGCCAACATCTCAGAGAAGCACCAAAACTCTACCAACAGATTCTGTGGTAGTGCAAAACTAAGAAGCGGGTAAAATTACGGACAGCAGCAGAGAGACCGAAGCTCAACAGCTATCTGACCTCGTCTGCAATCAGACAAGTTTCTTTCTGTTTTGCAACATGTTTGCCCTGAGGTCATCCCCAGATAGAAGTATTTTTTCTGCAAAAACTTGCTCTTTTCCATTCCGATGCAGGATAGAGGGTGTTTCTTCCTCTTAATAGCATAAGCAGTGTTTCAGTTTCTTGTCCTTTTAGACATGACAGTACAAGAGATGATACCCAATTAAAAACTCTTGCCTCAAGGGATAAAATTCTCCTTCATTCTCTGTTTTCATGTGAATGTATATTATATCAAACTTCATATCCTGTATCAATGTGTTCATCGTTAAACATGCTAGTGAGAGAGAGCTGACTAGGCTCCTTGGCTGTAGCTCATTTTTGATAGCAGGTGTAAACAGTAATGCTTTTTGGACTGGCAGTGGTTTTGGGCTGACTGTTCCCCAAAACACTTTCTGTAAACAAACCACAAAACAGTACTGACCAGTTTGTTTCTATGAAATAAAAAAAATGCAATTAAAGTAGTTCAGGCTGTTGAGTTAAGATGTCCAGCCTTTAAAAGTAGGTTGTCATAGAAAAAGCATCTGAACTAAGTGCAGAAGTACTGACAAAATAATACAGCATGCCTAAGTTGCAATGTAAAAACTGGTGTCATAAAACTATTTTCTTTAGTGTTCTACCCTCAGTGATGCAAGTGGTACCTGAATTTCAGAACAACTGATAGGTAACTTTCAGGTAATTGACTGGTAAAGAGTTGTAAACATTTGCTATTATTATCAAAGCAAAAGTGACTTTTGATTCTGATTTCAAAGTCTGAATTCTAACTACAAATCTAGGAGCTGGCAATTCCCTCAATTCTTTTTATATATACTGTAAAAGATGATCCAATGCTAGTCTGAATTTTTCTCCCTTCTACTACAATTAACGGGACCACCTGGCTGACTGCAACTTGCTTTCAGGGCCTATGAGGGATCTTTAGCACAGGTCCCAAGGAGCATGGAAATCCCAGTGGGCTTCCTAACAGCCTCTGCATGTTTACATGGTTAAATGTAGATAAATAAATGCAGCCATGCTGGAAAATGCAGTCTCCCCCCCTTCCCCCCCCCCCTTTTTTTTTTCTTCCCTAGGTTGCCATCTGTGTGGTAAGGTACTGAAATACATGCTTTTTATATTCAGCAAAAATGCCGACATTACTCCACAAAGCACAGAGACAGTACATTTGAGTAGCAAGGAACAAAAAACATTTCCTGTACCAGAAGTCTACAGCTGATCTGAAGAAAGAAGGCCTGTACTTAAGGATAGTAGCACTCTGCTGGATTCATATCAGAGATCCATATTCTGATTCTACATACTAATATAGAACCAGAAAATGATATTAAAAGTATCTTCAAAAGAGGAAAGAAAAATTACAAAAATGAAGGTCTTTATTTTTTTTTGCTAATACTTAAAGAGGAATGAAAAGGAACTTTATTCAAAATTCCTACCTTGTTACAACAACTGATTTCCAGCTTTTCCTGTCATCTTCAACAAGCTGAGGGCCTGTGTTCTCAGCCAAATTTAGCCTCTTAATAGCTTCCTCAAGCTGTATGGTTAACTTCTCATTTAATATCTCCAAGTTATTCTTTGCTATTCGTAGCTTCTCTCCATTGTCAGCTTCCTATTGTTCAATAAAAACAAAGTTTTATGAAATAGATAAACCAGTGCTTCATAGGAGGTTATCTAAAAAGATGGTGAGAGAGATTAAGTGCTGATGGTGTATCCTAGATACATGGTATTTCAGATCACCAGCACTAAATCTTCCACCTTCTCCCATCCTGTTTCTTGGATGTCTCCTCTCCACATAAAATTAAGAATTTGGTCATGGCAATACTAATACTAAGAAAAGCATCTATTTCATTTCAACCATTATTTAAAAAGTAAGACAATTACCACATCCAGTAACTACTGGAAACAAAGGGATACATTACAACAAATCATACCTTCTTCAGCTCTCTTCGTAGTCTCTCATTTTCAGTAATGACTTTTTCCATTCCTTTGGTTTTAGATTCATAATGCATACTCCGCTGCCCCCCTAGATGAAGTTTCATTTTTTCCATTTCAGACTAAATAGTAAACAGTTTATTAAAACGCATATACATTACTTAGTAGAAAATTTCCAATTTCCATTTTCAAATCACAGAGTTACAGCTATCTAGTAACTGTATTTCATCATGTTTAAATATATTCTTAACACAAAAAGTGCCATTACATAAATCATGCAGTATATTATGCTAAAATGAAGTTTTGATTTTGTGTTCTACAAGTTTCATATTTGATATTTGGTAACACTTCTGTACTAATCAATGGGCTTGCTGTTACAGTTTCCCACTAACTTGTATATAAGCTGTTATCTAAATATAGTTATTTAATATAAATCAGTACCTTTAACTTCTCATTTTCCTGTTCAAGACCAAGTAATTTCACATTAGAAACCACAACTGGAGTTTTTTTCAGATCTTCATTTTCCCTTTGGACTCTCTCTACAACCTTTTTCATCAAACCAATTGTTTTTTCCAGTTCTGGAACTGTCTTTCCACTTCTACCAGCCTGTGCAGAGGGGAAATATCATAATGAGGTAAATACTTCAAGTTAACATTCTGAGATGCTCCAAATCATATTTTATGGCATGTTTTTCCACTGCTTTCTATTTGTTGAAAAGTTGTCATAGTTTGTCTTGAATCATAAAGATTCTTGCATACTTAGTTTCCTGAAAAGTCTAGTGATATATTTATCCCCAAGGTAAACATAACAGCTCCTTCATTTCCTGTTACCTAAAAAAGCTGCAATTAAGTCTAAAAATTTGCTGTACTTTATGAAATAAAGTGAAACATTATGAAAATAAATCAAAGTACTCGAGTTTTTATTGTAGAGCAGTTTCCTGATCCAATTGACCATGCTTGAATGCTAACACTGTCTAAAGGGTAAAGAAAAAATAATGACTGTATGGGAGCTTGACTGAGTAAGGTGGCCTTTTTTTTAAGCAACCGTATTTCTACTGGATTAGAGCGACAGAACTACAGCTTAAAGCACAAGTAAATAAATAATAATAATAATAATAATAATAATTAATGACTTTAAAATTCTCTATTTTTCTTCTTCCACTGCATTCATTTATAATGTAGATAAATTGTTAAAGGTGTTTGAAGGCTTTTATTTTCTTATATTCTTTGTGGCAATGGACTTCCTCGGCAATAATGATTTAACAATGCCGCTGTTTCCAATTCTGGGGCCATGAAGTACCTCCTTTTCTTTCCACAGAGATAAGAACCACAGTATAGCAGAAAATGGGGATGAATTTAGTACTAGGAACTCTGCATAAACCTATATAGTGAGTGAGTTTTGAATGTGAGAATTACCTATTCTTATTTCTCTAAAAGCACTGAAGAAAGTTTTTGCTGGTAATCTCTACCAGTTTGTGTCTGGAAAGGAAGGAAGATTTAAAGTTTGCTGCCTCCTCAGAACCTTTGAATGAAGCAGTTTTATAAACTGGATTGCCTTATCCAAAAATTACCACTGCATATTAGAGAGCCAAATACACAAGCAGTCCCTGCAATGTACAAGAAAAGGAATGGGAAATACACCATTTTTTCCAGGTACCCAGAAGCAGAACTCATTCTCCTTGTATACCTCAAAAGCTACAAAGACTCTTCCTTAAGTCTGCTTCCTTTAGGAAGCACAGGCCACACAAATAGTTTGACAAGTCAGTGACAGGAGAGACACTGAAGCGTTTTTCCATTTACTTTTGAAGTATTTGCTAGCTGAGTAAATTTGAATTGTCATCTTGTATAGCAAAAGAAACAACTTCACTAACAGTAACTTACACTTTCTAACAGCTGCATCAAATCAAACTCCCGTCTTTTTAAATCATAGAGCTGTATTACACATTTACATAAATACATGAGTATAATTTTTATTACCAGGGCTGTAAACTCCTATTTTTGGTACAAATACATTTCTGAAGATAGCTTTAATGCAAATGACAAAACTAGGCCACATTAGTTCAAATATTGTAGCCCTGTTCCCTCTAATAGTCCTATTGACTGAATTTCATTAATTTATTATAACACTTTAACAATACAAGTAATAACAATGCCTGTTTTCTTTCAGGTAATTCCAGGTAATTTAGCTTTAATAGAATGCTTTTATTTTTTATATTTTTGTTTCATAAAATAGTGATGAAAAATGCTGTTACGATACTTACCCCTCTAACATTGCCCAGTTTTCGTTCAAGATCTGCTTTCTCCTTTTTGAGAAGTTCACACATTTCTTTTAAGTCACCCACTTGGTCCTCAAAAACCAAAATAATAAGTACCTTATTTATTTAGATTTCAAACTGAGATGAACAGTAACAAAGTTACCATTGCTTTACTTTGAAAAAATTAAAAATAAATGAATTTCACATTGCAATGACATTTTTCATCATTTCTACCAAGCTTTCTCATCTTGTGCAAAAACACTAATAGTATGTACAAAAAAAACAATCAGTTTCTTTTTAAGAGATCCCCTAATCTGTGCCAGGTTAAAGTGTACAAAAGTTAAAGAAACGTTACCTTTAGTCTTGGCAAATCTCTATTGGCCTGCTCTAGCTGGAATTTTAGCTCAACATTTTCAGATGATAATCTTAAATTTTCCTTTAGAACTTCTTGTTCTCTTCGATACTGATCATCTGATCCTACTCCTGATGTCTTCAGAAAACAGAGAGGAGAGTAAATTATCATTAAATAATAAGACACTATATTAGTTGTACCTGTTTGTAGCTCATAAAGAGCAAGAGAAAATTACTATTTTTCACAGAAAAAAAGATCAAAACAAAATATTCTAGAACAGGATAGTATCTTTCTGGAATTTCTTCACCACTGAAATTTTGTGAAACATAACTGATCATAGTTGTATCACCAATTAACGAGATCTACTTGCTTAACCGCTATAGAAATCTTACAAATTAGTATAAACCCATTAAAAAAGTGTAAAACTAGAATTAAGTCTCAATCTATTGTCTAGAAATAAAGTTCAAAGTCTACAGACTAAAAAGCTATTGAGTATGGTAAGCTGTGACACTGTACCTAGGAACAGAACCTGATTTTAAGGGTGCATGCTGTTTATTAAATACTACATATGGCGTAAGAATTTCACTGAAGTAAAACAGGTCGATCATAGAGCAAGTTAGTTCCTATGTTTTAGGTCTTTAACCATGGAGATTAGTCATTTCTATTACATAAAGAGTACTTTAAATGCCTATATTGCTATATTGCCAACTGCAGTTGTAGGTATATGGTAAATTATTACTCCAGTAAAATCTTTTGATAATGATCAGTTTTTGTTTATGTAATTATGTAATTAACCAAATAAGCCATTACTCTACACTAACAATGACAGAAATAAAGTACTTGCTTCAATATAGCACTTTTTCTAAGTATAACACATTGCCATTTTCAAAGAATGAAGGTCATCAACTAGCTGCATGCATCATTGTGATCATTTGTAAACTTTCTAAGCTTCTGTCAATTCTATAATTTTGATCTACTTGTGAGCTGACATACATGTAAATTGTGAAAGTCTAGGATTAGCTTTTATGGACCACTTTAATATCCCTGCAGAGCTTTCAAGATCACTCCATTACCAACATCAAACTATTCTAATTCTATGTAATTTCTACAGAAGAAATGCTAGAGGACCACCATAGTATCAAACCTCAGGCATTTCACAGAGTTCTGGGGTTATTACAACTCCCTCTGTACCACTTCGGTAAGTTTCACATTTATTCTCTGGAGTGTGTTGATTCATTTCATGATTGACATTTATTTTTTCTGCTTCATAGTTGTTAGCTTGATTAGAAGGTTCTCCTGAATCAGACTGATTGCAGCTCATTCTGTCAAAGTAAGGCTCTTCTACACTTTTTTCTTCATCATTTGATTGTTTGCATATTTCTTGCTTCCTCTCCTGCTCTTCAAATTCCTCATTATTTTTTCCGTTTTCAGGTTGGGTTATATTTTCTTCTTTATCACTGTGATTCTCTTCAACATCTTCAGCTTTATTGGTGTTTTTCAATCCTTCCCAAGAAATATCTGTGTCCTTGCATTGTTCCTTATCTTCAGGGTGCTGTTCAGAAGACTCTTCAGTGCTTGCATCCTTCGTAGCCTCACAGCCCTCATTATGCACAATGCATGTTTGTATGCCTGCTTCCTCATCTACTTCATTGCCACCAGTAATTATAAGATTAGTCTGATGTTTGATTTCATCCCTATTTGA
This sequence comes from Oxyura jamaicensis, assembly GCF_011077185.1. Classification (NCBI taxonomy): domain Eukaryota; kingdom Metazoa; phylum Chordata; class Aves; order Anseriformes; family Anatidae; genus Oxyura; species Oxyura jamaicensis. The sequence continues at coordinate 49,083,739 of NC_048893.1, read as the reverse complement.
AATAGGTTTCTTCTGAAGGTAATTCAAATACTCCTGTTTACTGATACTGACAGGAACAGAGTCGGTCAGTTCAGTTTGGTAACATGTACTCTGATTCAAGTTGAAGACAGAATGAAGCATGAAAGAAAAGCAGAAGACAGTAAAACAAAACAGGAAATAAAGAAACATGGGCTGAATTTTTAAATCTGTGCCTTGAAGGATTAAGATAACCTAGTAATTCAATATTCATAATGCAGTGAACTTTGTAAAGCAAAACAAACAACAACCAAGCAAATAAAAACATCTAATGTAACTAATGTAGCTAAAATCCAGCTTAGAATTTTCCCAAACTGTGTGTGCTGAATTTGCAATTAATAAGGCATATAAAAGTAGTCTCTCAGTTGCAGACTTGTGTATATGACAATATCTATCCTTTATTTTTTCATATTAGGAAGTTGAGTATTTCATCTTCTACCTGCAGAACACAGAATCTATAAATCCTTTTTTTTTTTTTAACAACATAAATGGAGTATTTCATATCCTGTTCTAGAATGCTATAATCTGAAATAAAAACTGCCAAGTGATAGAGAATAGTAAATGAGTAACAATTATTTTTGTTAAATAGGTGTAATATTTCTAGGTAATTTGATTGTTTATTAACTTACCGAAGGCCTAGAATATGTCTCTCTTGAATACTGTCTCTGCAATGCATGAAGCTTTTCCTGGAGGTATTGATTTTTTAAATGTAATTCTTCTACAACAGAATCTCGTGGGATTGCTTGCTGTGTTCTACAAAAAAAAAAAAAATAAAAAAAATGAATCAAGCCAGAATAAACACATGGCTATTAATGCAGAAAAGCATCCCTTTATGTAAAACTAACACGAACAGAATTTTCTAATATTATGGATTATTTTTAGTATTAATGGACTAATTATACTAAATCAGCCATATACACAATTTCAACTAATCCCAGATACAGTGATTATGAATACACTCCATAATTGCAATTTCTCATCTCCAGTGTCTTTCCCCAACTTGAAATTAGAACTACAATTTTACATAAAAAGAACTATGTTTTTCATATTATCGTTTGGAATAATGAACCATTTCTGCATATTCTCTGAACACGAACAATTGTCCCTAGCAGCTTTAAGTTTTCTCATCATAGACCCAAAAAAGGGCTTTTGCAACTTGGTCTGTTTTTTTCTAATTGTATCAGTTTATCTCCTTCCACAGATTTTTTTTCTCATTTAAGATTTCTTATTTTTTATAGATTCTTTTGAAATGCCTCTTACCTCATATGAGCAACTTCATTTTCTAAATCTAGATTCCTTTTTCTTAGTTCTTCCAGTTCTTTTTCAGTCTCTGAAGCTCTTACTCCAATAACACGGTCAACAGTGACACCAGTAGTTTTCAGTTTCTTCTGTAGAGCAATTTTCTCTTTTTCAGCCCTGCAACATGCAGTAAAATTGCATCTAAAACTTTATTTGCTGACTTGCTTTCTTTAGAAGAAAATATTTTCTATCTTAAAGAATCCACATCTGCTATTTATTTGCTCAGTATACCACACCCCCTTTTCTTGTTTATTATGGTTACCATACAGATAGACAGCTTTACAAATAAATGAAGATAAATAAAGAAATCACAAATATTAGAAAAAATAGCAAACATGAAGTTACCAGCATGCATGTCATAAATCACTTGGTCTCACCTGTGTTTTATGTGAAATTCCTGAAAGATTTGGTAAGAATGCCAATTTGAAGCTGTTTCAAACCACAGTCTAACAACGGCTACAACTACCATCATCATTTGGTCATGATCACCAACCATCATTACTACATATTTGTAAAACCCTGCCATTACTGTATTGAAGTAAACTTAACTTTCACGGAGGCCATGCATATACGTGGCGGTTGGTTTTATTTTTTATTTTTTATTTGTTGTTGTTGTTTTAAAGGTTTCTATCTCATAATACTAGAACTGTTAGTACTGCAGTAGCACAGCAGATGACAGTAGCAGCGCATCCAGTCCTAGCAGTCTGATGAAATAACACAAGGTAAGAAACAGCCTGTCTTCATGAAACTGTTACTTTTTTCACAGAAATAACAGAACACTATATGCAAGAAGCATAACAAAGACCTTAAATTAGTTTTATTCTGAGACAGTTTCTTCTAAATACGACTGTCAACTTCTACAAGTATACACTAAAGGAGTAACTTGCTACTTGAAAATTAATTTATTCTTTTAATCGCAATAGCAAGGTCAAACCTAGGCATCAATCTTATAAACATAACAAGCTGTTATAATTGTGTGGCAAACATCTGTATTTCTCTGCCATCATTTTGTAGCTGAATGCATTAAAAACAACTTACTTAGTATAAAGTTCCTTCAATGTACTGAACTGTTTTACCAAAGTATCCATTTCTTTTTCCTTTTCTTTTAGTTTGTTCCGCATCCCTTCCATTCTGATTTGCCATTTTTTGCTTTCTTCCCATCTAATTATTTCCTCCTTGGAGGTCTGCGAAGCATATAAACAAATTGTGTACTTCTCTTTGATTTTTTTAGTGAATAAACACATTAGAAAACCACACACGATATATTTTTCATTTCTAAATTTAAATCATTAAACCATAATTAGGTAAAGAGCAGTCCACCTTGGATACTTTAAACTTGCTGTAGTGACTGTCATATAAAGCTGATAAAGTTTAGTATTATTACCAAATTCATCCTCACCTTTTAATATTCATTTTACAGAAAAGGAGTGATACATTTTTGGAAATTAGGGTTGCTTGTGAAATACATGCTTTTAATTTGAATTACAGATGAGTAAAAAAGACAGACTGAAGAAAAAGAAGTGCTTTCCTATGCCAGTTTACAGCAGATCTATCTTTTTTCTTGCAGCTCAACAAGAGTTTATATGCCCTTGCTGCAAAGCAGTACCACTGTTTTTTTTTTTTTTTTTTTTTTTAAATGAGAAATAGAATCTCTGCTTACAATTACAATCATGTAGCTATAAAATGATATATCAGTGAAAACCTCTACCTACATGATCAGAAATGACTACTGAAAAATCACCTGTAAGCATTGTTTGCTGAACTTTTCTCTTCCTTCAGTCAGTCCCTATACTATCTTTTCTGTTTTCACTCTAAACAGTACTGCTACTAAAAAATAGACAGAAAGTAAATTATTGCAAAAAGGAAAAAAAAAGTTTGTGAAAAATATCTTTAGACGCTAAGCCACAAGTATATAAAAATTCTCAAACTAACTGGAAGTTCAGTCTTAAAATCATACTTCAAAGAGTCTGAATGTCATGCAAGCACGCATGTTCTAGTATACCTTATGATTACCATGACAAGCCAGTAATTCGTTACTGAAATAGCAAAAGAACAACAACAACAAAAAAATACAAGTGGTAAAATGAGCTTGTCTCCAGCAGGTCAGAACCACCTGTACGTGGAGACTGCTATCGTGAAGAATAATCACTTACACAGACATCACCCCTTCACAGATGTTACTCCCAGGTACTTCATATTTTCATCATTGCACTGATTTCACAAATGTGCATTTGACATCTCTTACATGATTAATTTCACTGGTACCTATAAAATCTTAGTTTTCTATAATCTATAGTGGATCTTTAATTCTACAAAAAGGGCAGGAAAACACAAATATACATACCATCACTTAGACTTCTGTTGCAGCAGGAGCTGCAACAAAGACAACTAGGAACTTGAAGAAGTGTCTTGAAACTACTTCTGACCTGATAAAGTTTGGCTGGTTATCTGTTGTTTTTAGAAGCAATGGGGAGAACTGAACTGCCTGTACTTAAGCTTATGATGTGGCTTTGAAAGACAATCTCAGTATTTATCACATACCTTGTCTTCTCTTACGCTTTTTCCTTCTGTTTCTTCATATTTCTTCTCAAGTTCATTTTCCAACATTTTAACTTTTTTCTGAAGTACATCTGTCAGATTTTGCTCATCAGCTTTGTTCTGAAAATTTACAAACTTTCACCAACTTAAAGTTTAATGACTACTACTAAAGTATTTTTCTCCTCTCAAAAAATAAGGACTTGAATTCCAGTTGGTGGAATTAGCATACAACATAAATGACCTTTTTAATATTATCTTTACGTTACAATACTTCAAGAATTTAACTTTGCATTCTAAACTAAATAGTCAGCAAGTAGTTAAATTAAAAAATAAAGTTTAGACAATTATCCTGTAGATGCTTCACTTCTCTTCTGAATGGAGAAATAAGCGCAGCCAGGAAGATCACAAATTTCAAACCAACCATTTTTCAAAGAAGCTCTAAAGGTAGAAATTCAACTCTTCATTATTTCAAGGAAAAAAAATATTTTTCAGCTTCTTCATTCTATCTGAAACATACTTCCAACAGCAAAAGGTAATAGCTCACATGTAACCCAGTTGATGAGCAAAGATTTTTAGATGATCAGTTTCAATGCCTGTCAAAGGTACTTACTCTTCCCCCCCCCCAAAACCAGCCCACCTAATGCAGAAACTTGACCAAGATCAAACTTTTTAAAAAACCACTTCTACCTGAATGCTACTGTTAAGTCTCTTAATCCGTTTCTTCAGTTCTTCATTCTCCTTTTCGATTTCATTTTTTTCTCTCATTACTTTAGTGAATGTTTTTTGTTTCTTCTGAAGTTCTTGGTCCAACTCTTCCTTTTCATCTAACAAAGCACTCTCCCTGTTTTTACTTATTTTAAGGTTATCTGTAAGTTTTGAAATCTGATTATTTAATTCCTCTATCTGTGTCTAGAAGGGAAAAAATAATAAAAAAAATCAGGATTAACAGCAATATAACAATGGAATAGAAAGACATTACCTAATACTCACCATGAGCCCCTTTGTTTCCCTGTCAACAATCTCCTGGACATTCATATATGCCTCTTTTTGTGATGCTGCAGAAATAATCTGCTGTTCAGCATTAGCAGTCATTTCTGCTCGGAGTTCCAAAAGTGCTTTGCTCAGGGCCTAAAAATAACCAATACAAGCAAATATAAACCAAAAATAACCAATTAAAGCTTATAAGCAAAGAAGCAGAAATTATGAACATTAAAAAACAACAAAATACAATTATATTTTACTATGTTAAATTATGAAACTATATTCTACCTCCTGCTGTACTTATACATAGAATTCTTAAGTATTAAGCCACATAAAACATTTATGTCATTAATGAACGTAAATATGTAATTTTTGCTAACTTTCTGCTGCTTCTCTTTTATGGCTAACTGGCTCTTCAGCTGTTCCACCAGGTTTTTAAGTGTTGCTGTGGGTGCTCTATTATTTGCTTCTTTTTGAGCTTCTAGTTCAGCTTTTACATTGGCTAATTCCTTCTCCATCTGAGATAACAAGTTCTTCAATCCATTTGCTTCATCTTTCAGTTGTTCCACATCAACTGTGTGCTTTTCCTGAAGCCTAATATAAAATAAGAATTAATAGGGTACACTGCAATAATTAAGCCAGCAAACTCCAAATAAATAACAACAGGCACAGTGTTGTATTTTTACTGTTAAAGCAAATAATAAAAATACTCCTTGCCTCTACGCAGAATGCCTCCACTTAATAAGGAAATTATACAAGAGCATCAACATAATGAGACTAGAACATTGTCATTCTAATTCCTATCCCTAACTGCAAAGGAAAGAATTGTCCTTTTTTTCCCTTTTACTCAGGGGTTAAATTTTAATAAATTTAAACCCATAAGGCAGCAAGCTCAAGTGGATGGGGGCAGGATGGGGGCAGTATCATGACAGCTTAAAGACAACTTGCATACCAAGACTCACTGAATACTTTCACTGGATGGCACACAGTTAATAACAGAAATGCATTTCTGAACATATGATTTTTCAGTATTTTCAACATTAGCCCTGATGCAGGGCCACAAAAACAAAATAGTTCATATAAATATTTACCAACCATGGTAACTCTCAAGTTAGTTTTTTCAGCCAAACCTAAAATTCAGCAAAAACATGCTCACTTCAACAGAACACGTCAGTAACAGCAATGCATAGCTGACCAACTGTGACTTATGTTAACAGGCTAAAAACTTACTGGGCTCTGATAGTCTCAAACTCTTTGATTTTCATTAAAGTAATTTGTTTTTGCTTCTCTAAATCAGATGATGTTTTCTTCAATTTGCCAACAAGTGAAGCAAGAGAATTGTCCTGTTCTACTACAGTTTGCTCCATTTCAGCTAAATGGAGGAAATGTTTGCTGCTGCAAAGTGATGAAGGCTTTTCCATTAACTCCTGTAAAACAGAACAAACGTGTACGATAAACATTTTAAGCTTTAAATCAAAGGTGTTAGTGATACATTATAAACACAATCCTAAACATAAACAAGCATTGATATTTTATTATGTTCATCTACTGCGATGCAATTCTTAATCCACAGAAAAAACATTAATGCTACTTGGAAATGAACGTTGTACGTGGAACAATCTACAGAATAAATGTAGGTGTCACCTTATCATAAAGTGTCAAGAAAAAACATGTATTAAAAATGGGTTTATTGTAACCAAACACTGAATAAAAAGAATATAGAAAAAGTATGCCTCCCTGCCTCCCCTAGAAGTCTATACATTAGAACATAAAGAATGATACTATATACTAAGGTGGTAAACTTGTTTTTTATACTTGTCCTCTAATCCACCTGTCTTGAATTCTTTCAATTTCTGAGTTCTATATCAACCATCCATTTATTCTTCTTGTCATTATTTACTTGCGACAACAAAACTGTTCTTTTGAGCAACAATTTTCAAAACTTGGAAACAATTTCATTAATGCCATAAATACACATAACTCACCAAAGCAGTCTGTTTGAATTTATTAAGGGAATTGTCTGTACATAAGTCTAACTTCTGGTGTAGAACTCTAAGGTCTTCTTCATGTTTCTTTGCTATTTCCTCTTGTTCCTGTTAGTTCAAAATAAAAATGCAACTCTACTGATATATATGAATTCAGAAATTCATGAAACTGCAGTACTCTTTGCATCAATTGCTCGATTATTGATTAGCTTTACTCCCCAAATTTTCCTCTAACTCTTCTGGTTTTTAGAATTCTTTTCTTCTTCTTGTTATACTCAATGATATATTTAAGAAGTATATTTTCCATAAATGCAAATCTTTGTATATTTTTCAAATTCACTACAAGATGCAGTCCACAGATCACCAGTTCTATGGATGTACACTATATGGAGTGCACTTTTCACAGCAAATTTTTAACATTCTTCCTATCACACTAATTTAATTTATAGACCAATACCACATACATAAACCTTTTGACTGATTAAGTCTCCTACTTTAAGGAAGTTAAAATATTCTACATTAACTTTCTACAGAAAAAAAAAAAATTCTATTCTCTCTAAGGTAACTTTTCTTTTTTTTAAGATTTCACTAGCAATTAGATTAACAAAGAATCATTAAAGCCTTAAAAATGAAATTAATTTATACAAAACATAACTACCTCTCTTGCTTTAGCCAGCAAATGTTGGTATTTTTTTAGCACTTCCTCCTTCTGATTTAATCTTGCTTGCATATTTGCAATGGTTTGATGAGCAATTTTTATTGCATGATGGTACTCTGGATCATCTTCTTTTTTGCCTAATTCAGCTATTATTTTCTCTCTTTCTGATGTTGCAGGTAAACGAAGTCTTAGTTCATTTATAACTTTGTCTCTTGATAAGACATTTTGTTCAGCTTTCCACAGTGCAGTTTCCTTTTCTTTTAATTTCTAGAACAAAAGGCAATTATTGCATTTACAGAATTAAAATGCTGAAAAAAAAATATTATTTTTTAAAAAATGTAGCAGAAATATTTGTCTAAATGGACTTCATTAAAGGACTTTTTGCATTCAGTTTTCACTGTATGGAACTACTACTACATTAAAAAAGTCCCATGGTGTCTTTTGATTACACACTTATGCAATCCCAGTTTGTGCTATCAAAATTAAGAAGGTGGTGTTTTTAAGACTGCTTAAGAACCACGAAGTATCTAAAGTAAATTTAACTAGATACAGTCAACTGAATTTTATACAGCAAGAGCATCCTGCCTTACTAAAGGACTGATCTAAATGTTCCCGAGTAATTTGTTCCAATGGGAAGAAAAACACAGGACTAAAAATAAATCTATTATCTACATTCTCTCTGAGTTAAAGTACTTCTAAGGCAATTAACATATTTGATGGACATTTATAAAAGGATATTTGTTACATAAAAAAAAAAAAAAAAGATGTAAAAATATAACCTTTATCCTTTATATGGCAATTTATACATTTAATTACCTCCTCTAGTGATTTGCAGGTTGCCCTTGTTTCCACAATTATTCGAATGTGCTCCTGAATCTTTCTCAAAGCCAGCTCAAGTTGTTGTGGGAGAGGCAAATTAGTGTCTGGATCTGATCCCGTGGCTTCTTCTAACTGTACAGAAAGATTCATATTCCCGTTACCTGACAGCTCTGAAAAATGCGTTTCTCAGTTTATTTTTAGTTAACTCAGTGTTTGTGTACCTTTAGAGCTGTACTAAGTATTTCATTTTGCTGATGATCATATACATCTAATTGGCGCTGCAATTCTACCTCCCTCTGGTCCCAAGCCATTTGCCTTTCTTCATGAGACTGTAACAAATGTTTGATAATGACATTTTATTTATTGAAGTCAATGGGTATTTTAGAACTAACTTGAACAGAAAGAAGAGATATCAAAGTGTAAACTACTCCAATGTGCTATTAGAAAGAATTAATGAACCAAGAAACAAACATCTCTATTACAAATCTTATACAGAGAATCTTTTTTAAAATCACTTAACGAAATAAGGAATATGCTGTTTTTCTAATAGCATGCAGAAACACATACCTTGTTCTGTTGCACAATTTCTTCTTCCAGATTATTGATTGTACATTCGTATTCTGAAATTATATTATGCAAATACTTTATCTCTTCCTTTTGCTTGAGTAACTCTCGATTGAGTTTAAGTTCTTGCAGATGGAGTTCTTCCATCTTCAGATGCCATTCTATTACCTAGTAACAAATGATACGTACGTAGTATTATAATTTAGCAAGCTCACAGGCTGTCTAGATGCAGTTACACTCTGATTTCAAGACAGGACAGCACCTATCCAACCAAGATAAAGGAAGAGGTTCTTCCTTTTTAAGCTTCTTCACTTCCCTTGCGTGAGGAGGCATGGCAGGTCTATGAAACCGCAAGAGGAATGACTGGAAAGCATAGCAGACAGTTGGAGAGGCAAAATATTTCCCCTACACTGTCAAAAGAACTCTCTCTCATTGCAAATAATTTTCATATGACCTAACCAAGTTATAATCTATACATCTATGCAGACTGAACAGTGAAAACAAACAAACAAACAAAAAAACATGCAAGAAGCCTGTATATCTTTTCTAAAACACCAAAAGTTTTTCAAAACCATTGCAAAACTGTAAAAAGAAGAAAGTATTCAAAAACACATATGTAGTAAGAATAACAGACATATTTATTTCAGACTGCACCCAAAATAACTTTGAAGACTGTCTTAAAAGTAAAACATGCCACTAAAACTATTGCTTACATGCAGACATCTTCAATCGTGACAGAAAACAAAACAAAACAAAACAAAAAAAACACATTATATACTACATGGGGATCTGGAAGAGAAGTGAGAAAGCCTTATTCGAATTGCAAGGCAACATTGTCTACAATAGCAAAATAAAATCAAGCAGAATTACATGGGTATAGTAACGTTTCTGACTATACTGCCCTGGGATTTATTTAAAAGATGTGGATTTGTAAAGATTTCAATGCAAGCTCTTGGAACAGAACTTCAGAGTATTACTCTGTGTTTAATTTAATTTAGTGCATAATTTAATTTAATTCATAATTTAATTCCATTTTATTTAATTCACAGTAAGCCCCTTCTTCCTATGCCACTTACATAGGCACAGAATAAAATCAGTAAATCTGACTGTACTAACTTTTACATGGAAATAACAAAAGATGTTATTACTTTTTTAAAATAGGAAAGCCAAAAAATGATAGCTGTCACCATATATTCTGAATCATTAATTTCTCCAATGAAATAGAGGTTTAGAAAACACACGGAAATGAAATTTAGTTTAAATGCACATCAGATTAAGCTATTCAAAGTTTTAAGACAGAGAACCTTTTGAGCTCCTCTTGTATCCTTCAGTGCAGTTAATAATTCTTCTAAACTTTTCAGCTTTAACTCCACCTCCAGTGCTCTGTTTTCTGCATTTCGACGCTCCTGCTGGGCATGCTGAACTTCTTCCAGTACCTTCAGTTTGTCATTCTGTAGCTGAATCATTGTTTTAGAGAATTTTTCTTGTTGTACTAAAGGCAGAGCACCGCTAAACTGCCGCCGCAAAGACTGAACTGTCTGTCGTAGATGTTTGGCTCTATTTCTTCCTTCCATTCGGGCAAAATAGAGGGCTTGCTCTCTCTCATCAAGTTTCTGCTCTAAACGTAGATTATAGATCTCCATCTTCTGTATTTTCAATTTAAGTGTCTCTAGCTTGCCTACAGCAATGGATTCACTGCCTTGAAGGGCCATGATATGCTGATGCAGTTTTGCAATAACTGCTTTTTCATCTGACTGTGCCTAAGAATCAAAATATAGAGCAAAATTATTTTTCATTTTAAATCTGTGAATGCAGTGTACTTATAAAAAAGCTATTACTTTTTCTGTATTTTAAATATTGCATGTATTTTTCTTCCCACAGATAAGAGCAAGAATTAGCCTTTAAACACAGCTTTTTATTTTTCCACTCTTGTTTCTACATCCACGTTATAAATAGACATTTTCAAATACTGATTGTAAAAATCATCTCTTTCCAAAATACCAGGAAACAGGAAAGAAAAGCATACTCAAACTTAGGAAATATAATACCATAAAAGCTGGTAGAAGTGTTGTGATTAGGGACTAAAACCATTCCAGAACATGGAAACAATCCCAATAAATTGTTTTAGCTAACAACAAAACAAAATTATGTTTTGTTAATATAGCCTAATCTTCAAGATTCACAAGTCACTGCCTGAATTGTAAAGAACAAACAAACAAAACACCATTATCAAACTTTCCTGGTTTTACATACAAAAACTCACCACAGGACCAAAGGCCATTAATTATATAGAAATATACCTAGATATCATGGAAAAAACCTCAGGATCTTTTTTCTTTCATTTTTTATTTTTTTTAATAGCTGTGCAACTAGAAATGAAAGAAGAAAAAGCAACTATTAAAGTAACGTAGATCTCTTGAAAAGGTATGGACAATGGATTGGCTTGGTAAGATCCTTTTGAAATACTTTTGCAGTTTCCTAATTCATTGTACAATTATTTCATTTCTTCCCTGTTCCCTTCCCTGGGGAAAAATATATATTAAAAAAAAATAAATCCAAACGGCATAATCAAGGTTGAATTTTACCATACCTGACAGTCTAAAACTTGCATTCTAAGAGATTCTACTTCCTTCTCTCTACATTGCTGGCGAGCCTCTAGAGCTTCAACTTGCATGTTTGCAACATCAGACAGTTCTCTTAACCTTGCAGGGGAAACAACAGCATTGTGTCACTTGAAACCACTAAAGTTTTTCTACACAGAACATGCTAAGAAAATATATATGTTTCCTTGTATCAAAACGTTTTATGACTTTTTTTTAGCATAAAAATGCTACTATTCAGCATTCTTTTTATAAAAATTCTTCTGTATAGCATTTCACCTTTATTATTGGTTATTTTCCTGTAAATTTGCTAGCAGTAAAGCAGTAATCTTCTCAAGAAAAACACAGCCAATGTTTTTTACCTGAACTATGCACTTCCCTTTTTCTCTGTTTCTCTCCCATTTCAGGGAATAAATCATATATGCACCAAGATTCATTTTCTATTCCATTCTGTTTCCCCAAGTCTAATCCCTCATTTTCAGCATCAAAATAACTGCAAATATACCCACAGACTTTACTGATTTAGGAATATAACAGCATTACATAATTTACTCAAAGACCAATATCCATGACAACAATCTCATCAAAATATCTGAAAAGTTTTTTCTTTTTAAAAAATATATGCATACAAAGTTAATCTAAGTAAGTGGCAAAACAAACAAACAAACAAACAAACTACCACAGATTCATCTTCAAGACATCTATGACTAAGAATTACTTTCCAACTCCTTTCATGAATTTTTTTATACATTTAAGGGAGGTTGTGGCAAAGAAACAAAACAAACCTTAATTAATTAAAACACACTAGTGGTGAATATTCAAGGTACACTTACCCTTGTCTATCCAGTTCAGCACTTAATTCTTTGTTCAAATGGCAATGAAGCAAATTACTTACTTTGTAGCGCCTGAATAAAATGCTAAATTTCAACTCCAAATTTGGCATTTATAAATGTCAAAAAAAAAAAAAGGCACTGAAAATTGTTATATACAAGCAGTGTCCTATACAAGCCTGTATAGTTTTAATTTGTACATGCTTCCAAACATACTGCATTCTGAATTCGTTACTTTAGCACTTACTTTGATACTTCAATCTTGAGCTCCATCTCACGCTTCTCTAAGTCCATGATCTGTCGTCTGTCTGCATCACTTACTGCCTTACTTACACAATTTGAGAGTTCATCTCTTAATTCCTGTTCTACTCTCTGTGCCTCAAGGTTAATTTTGGTGAGCTTAAAAAAATAAAAGAAAAAAAAATGGTATCATAAGAACACAACTGCTCCTAAATCTGCAAAGAAAAAAAAGTGCCCAAAGTATTTTTTTTTAAGTCATTACAAAACATTGTTCATCTGGGTTTGAAAAGTAGTTTCCCTTCCTCTCTTTAAGCATCTTTTTGTTCACATATGTATGCATTACATACACATAGATAAACAGGTCAGCACAGAACGGGATTCTGAATTAAACCCTACTTCAGTTGGTGAATTTTCTTAAAACCATTACAGCAAAGTACTTGATTTTAAACTTATTTATTTATTTATTTATTTTAAAGAAGTAGTAAGACTTTACTCTTTAGGAAATTAATTTTAACTTAACCATTTAACATACTGTCCAGCATGTTGGGATTGGTAATACAAATACTGGCAATAACAGACCCTAACACCATAGTTTTTTTGTTCCTTTTAAAAAGAATTTTCTCAGTCAAGCAGCCTGATTTTTCACATTGATTATCAAACACTGAGCAACCAGTGTTCCACTTCAAAGAGCATTAGGAAAAGATGAATTTCTGAAAAGCGTTAGGTGACACAGAGAATCCTCAGCAATTAATTTACCAAATATAGTTGTGGCAGACTAATCTGATACCACTCATAAATAAAATAACTGAGTTACTAAACAAACAAAAATGTGTGGTATATTTTATTGTCTGGAGTTCACATATTTCAGGCTTTTTTTTTTTAACCTGGAAAAATAAACTAGTCAAATAGAGGTTACTGTGGGAACTGTAAAAAGGGTATGAAAACAGAGTCATGTTGAAATAGATTTATGAGCTCAAAAGGCGAGGATTTCCTTTCAACTCTTAAAGTGAAAGTGATCTCACAATTTTCATTAATTAACTTTAACACAATCTTGTTACATCGGAAAAAAGAAAGGAATCATGCTCAATTAGGAGTTCTTGGCAACAAGAATATACGAAACAGAAAATGGATGTTTTAGAGGTACAGAAATGATGTTAAAAAGGAATATGCAGAGGAACCAATAAGAAAAAAATGTGTTATTTGGAGTTCGTCAAATAAAAATGAAGGAAGACCAGCATACCTAAGTATATCACAAGATAGATAACATATCCAAAATAGAATAAGGGAGATGTTATCTTTGTGTGCAGCACCTGAGATACTTCTTAATGAAATAAGTCATTCCATCATAATGGGCTTTAACAATACTGCTGCTGAAAAGCTTTATACTCTTCCAGATACTCCATTTCCCCAATTAATTCAAATCAGAACAGTGTAACAAACAATACTAAAATAACAGAGAAATGGAGAGTCCACTTCACGGCAGATTAAAATAGACTAGGCTGTAGTCTGGCAAAGCATGAGAAGGGGGAATGAATACAGTCTATCAATACCTTTAAGCAGAACTATTCTTCAATTTTGTTTAAGTTACAGGCCAATACTGGCACAAGAACAAATGTGTAAGACTGATTAAAAATAAATTTAGACTGGAAATTAGAATGAAGTCTCCTCCTACTACATAATTTATTTATGGAACAACTTTCAAATAGGAATAGTGAGGGGGAAAAAATAGCAAGATTAAGACAGATATAAGAGGAATTATAATCATGGAATCATACAGGTTGGAAAAGACCTTTAAGATCATCTAGTCCAACCTTTAACCTAGTACTGACAATTCCACCACTAAACTGTGCTACTAAGTTCTATATCTACATGTTTCTTGGACACCTCCAGGGATGGTGACTCAACCACTCCCTGGGCAGCCTGTTCCAATGCCACACAACCCATTCAGTAAAGAAATTTCTCCTAATGTTCATGCTAAACCTCCCCTGTCACAGCTTGAAGCCATTTCCTCTGTTTTACCACTTGGTGCATGGGAGAAGGGACCAATCCCCACCTCGCTACAACCTCCTTTAATGCAATTGTGAAGTACAATAAGGTCTCCTTTGAGCCTCCTCTTCACCAAGCTAAACAACCCCAGCTCCCTCAGCTGCTCCTTGTAAGACTTGTTTTCTAGACCGTTCACCAGCTTTCTTGCTCTTCTTTTGACACACTCCAGCACCTTGATGTCCTTCTTGTAGTGAGAGGCTCAAAACTGAACACAGTACTCAAGGTATGGCTTTACCAGAGCCAAGTACAGGGGGGACAATCATCTGGCCCCACAGACCTGCACACGTAAGGATCATCACCTGCAACAGCATGACTTCTATTCCTGTATTATAGAAAATGCTTGACACATGACAGAAAAACACAGTCTGCAAAAGAATCATGACGCTGTCACTGGCAAAAGGGCTGCAAAGTTCTAGCATGTTTGGAATCATTGATAGTTACGGGAAAATTTGCACAACAGGGATCATATAAATTAGATGAGAAGTAGGTCACAAACAGGCTCTTTTCTAGGAGTCTGCTGAAGAACTAAGAAACTATCTGTCAAGTTGCTCATCATGCATTTTACAGAGAATAACTATTGCTTGAAATAAACTTTTTTTTTTTTTTAAACAGATGTTCAGTCTGTGCAAAATTGCAGCTCTTAAAGCCAATTTTTTGCATCGTAAATTTGTCAGAGCCATAATGATATATAACTAATTCTTTTTGAAAAACTCAAAAATATGCTATCAAAAATATGCTCTCAAAAAAAGACATGTCAAAGCAGATTTACCTCAGCAAACTTTGTTTCCAATTCAAAATTGCGTTCTTCTACTTGCTTTAGTGTATTCCTTAAATGTTCATACATTCGTTGTGAATGTTCTGCTCTCTGTCTTTCATTTAGTTCCTTCATTTCCAGCATTGCAATTTTCTTAGAAATTGACAAAATTTCACTGTTGGTTATCGCTTTTGAGGCCTTGTCCATGGCATTGTCATACCCTGTATTCAAAAATATTTACATTAGGGAGAAAAGTACCAAACTTCATTTTGGTAGAATAGATGAGTAAAATGAAACAATACAAAAGAAAACACACACACAACAAATTATTTGAAAAACTAAGACTGTTAATGAAAGATACAAAATCATTTGAATTTTTCATTTTTATTTTAAACAGACACATGAATTTTAAAATGTTAAAGTATTACTTTTACACAGGACATACCGTTTATTTTTTAGTGTTGCAATACAACTTTCATACTTACCCAGTTTAGTCATTTGTTCCCAAGCCTGTTCTATAGTATGAAGTTTCTCTTTTGTGATTTCCAGTTCCTTATTCAATAAATTTATCTGTGCTTTCAAGGATTCGTTTTCACGCTATATGACAGAAAAGTTGCAACGTAACTGCAAACTATTTAACTCTAGCATGCTTGATGTTTAGTATCCATAAAGTCTTTTAAATAAACAGATTTTACCTATGCACAATCCATTAATTAATATGCAGAATAGCTTAAGCTGCCTCGTAATCCATTCTGAATGTTTTTATGATGCTTTAAGTTCTTTTTGCTATATCTTACTGTCAACTACTATTACCATGAATATTTATTGTAACAGTTGACTATGGTTCCTAGATTTCTTCATCTAATTTATATTCTAAGGTTGTCATACTAAGCCTATGATTACCAATGGGAAGGGCAGAAGGATTTTCTTTTTTGCTCATAAGTAAGTGTTTGAGACAGACCACATGCTTCTTGTAGGCATCTAATATGATGCCAAACATTAGTTTTGTAAATGCTCCCCCTCCTTCAGATAGAAACACAATTTCCACATTAACCAAAAAAAAAAAAAAGGAATTCTTAATCTTCAATTTCTATTTTTTTAAACACATTTTTAGTTTGCTATTGATGAATGATTATTTATCTCTGTGAAATTACTGAAATGGGGATTACAAGTTTTCATACACACAAAAAATCCATACAATAGAGAAGGAATCATTCTTTGTTTAGGTGAAATGCAGCTATCTGATTCCAAAGAGACAAAGTACAGTGAGTTTACCCATCACATGTATTTAGCCCTTGTCAACCACAGACAACCCAATAGACAAGAATGTTACATGAACTCTAACTGCTCAGGCCTTCTTGGACTATTACTTCTGACATTAATGTAAGGTGGAAGGTAGCAACACATCTTTCAAACCGGCTTCACAGACCTCTATGAAAATCCATTATACTTGAGAATATAAATTCACAGATTTTCAGCTCCTATGACACACTGCAAACACATCATTAACATTTGGTGATTTATTTGTTCATTTCACACTTAGTGCCTTTTGGAAGTGAACATTTCATTCTTGTAAATCAGGAATGAGTAAAAGTGCTTACTCGGGCAGCAAGCTTTGAAAGCATCTACACTCATTCTACTTTCCTTATGACCTCCAACATCTAATATTATAATAAGTATTCCCTCTGCCAGCCTGGTTTTGGTAATCAAAGCACTACAATTTTTTTGTGAAGAAACATACCCACAGCTTAACTTAACGCAAACAAGCAAAAAAAAAAAAAAAAAAAAAAAAGTTTTTATGTATGCCCACTGAAATGAAATCTGGGACTTTTCAGAAGTTTCTTAGTATGCTGACAAAGTACCAGGTAAGCAAATTAAAATTTGATAGCAACAGCAAGACTTGCTCCAACTGCTCATACCCGCTATGGAACTGTTATAACTAGCAACTAGTTATAACTGTCCCAACTGGTGTTGGAACTTCTATTACATCTTTCTATTAAGTGAGAGGAAAAAACAATGCAGAATGAATGTATAATGAGGCCTGTTTTTTTCCTTCCGTTAAGTCTTAAATGTAACACAGACATTACCTCCATATGCTCCATGTTTCTTGTCCGTTGGATGAGCAAGTTATCTTTTTGTAACATATCTCTGTATTTAGCAGTTAATGCATTATACTGCTTATTAGCCAGTTCTAACTCAGACAACGGCACACTACCATCCAACAATTTTTGCAGAGCTGAAATCTTAAAGCTAGCCATTTCCTATGAAAATAATCAATACAATGAGTTACTAAGGTTTCCTAAGTTTTTAAATAGAAAAATAAAATTTACTTCACAGAAAAGAGAATAACTGTTAATAGGTTTTAGCATATGATACTGGTTTACTTTACTAAATTAATGTACAACTTTATGCATTGCTTGCAATAAACACTGACAAAATTTCACTGGTATTGAGCTGTCTAGGCAATTTTATCATTAGTAGCCTCTACAGCACAATGCACTGTCAAAACCATATTTTATAAAGATGAGTTAATACAGGCCCTATCAAACTGAAAGACCAAAAAATGAGACTTGTTTTCATATGATACTTTCAATAAAAGGACTTGTGTTAACAACCTCAGAAGCAGAAAACTGACAGATTTTGTACTATGATGCTCATTTAAATATAAATAATGTTTTGACAACACAGCATTCAGCAAGCACCTGTATAAGGCATTTAACAAACTAGTACTGTCCCATTAAAAAAAAAAAAAAAAAGTATATTTATTGCCAAACTATAAAAATAAAAATATGGACTATTACTACTATTAACTATACCTTGAATCGCTGCAAGTGTCCAATTTTCCCTATAACTGCAGTCTCCATATGTGTCATTTCACTCTTCAGTTTCTCATTTTCTTTTCTAAGATGCCGTTCCATTTCAAGTAAAGTGGTATACTGCCTTGTTAATGACCTTTCATTAACTCGTAAAACAGTTATTTTTCTATTATTTTCTGCAAGTAATTTTTTTGTTTCATCAGGATCCAGCTGAAGTGCACTGAGTAAATTCTGTAATAACATTTTAACAAGAACCTCATACAGAAATATGGTAAAACTTAATTATATTGACAAGCTTACCTTGTTGAAATACATTTCCTAAGCTCACTGTAGAAGTTCTATTAATCTAAAATAATTTATTTCTTCTATTAAAACACATACACACCCAACATACAGATTTTAATCTTAATATTTTAATATTTAATTTAAAAAATTTTAATCTTCAAAGTAACTTGCTTCAGAGGAATAGAAGCTAAATACACCTGGATAATAGGAATTTTAGTTAATGCTGACATTTTTAACTTAGAAACAAAGTAATTCTCTACATATTCTTCATTTTTTCCCTTTTACTAGTCTAATGTAGCATTTAGAATCAAAACAAACGTATTTGAACCATTTTCTAAACCAAACAGAATTAAAACAAATGTATTTGAATCATTTTCTAAACCAAACAGAATTACTGTAGTACCTAACAAACACTAATAATTTCCCACGTTGAGGCTCATGCTAACATTTGTGAAGTAATCACATGAATTCTATGATCCTATGCATGCAAATGCAAAACCTGGGGGGCACTGGAAGAGGAAACCATAATGACTCAGGTAAAAGAAGGCATGTGATCTTTAGCTTTGCCATCAGCTGAGCAAGGATGGAGGGAGCGGGAATTTGAGCTGTAAACTCCCAGTTTTCAATGAGCCTAATGTCCTGCAGGACATCTTTATCTCTAAATTGGAGAGAGAGAGATTTGAAGGGTGGGCAAGCGTACCCTGAGCAAGTTTGTACATATCACCAAGCTGAGTGGTACAGCTGACACAACAGAAGGAAGGGATGCCATCCAAAGGGACCTGCACAAACTAGGTAAGTGAGCCCCTGTGAACCTAATGAGGTTCAACAAGGACAAGTGCAAGGTGCTGAACCTGGGTCAAGGCAATCCCAGACATGAGAACAGACTGGGAGAAGAACACATTGAGAGCAGCCTTGTGGAGAAGGACTTTGGGGTTCTGGTCAACAAAAAAAGTGACAACAGCCAACAGTGTCTGTTTGCAGCCCAGGCAGCCCACTGTATTCTGGTCTGCATCAACAGAAGTGTGACCAGGAGGCCAAGGGAGGTGACTGTCCATTTCTACTCTGCCTTGTGGGCTCCACTTGGAATGCTGTATCTATGTCTGGGGCCCCCAGCACAAGGAAGACCTTGTTAGAGTACAAGGAACACCTGTTAGAGCAAGTCCAGAGGATGGCCATAAAGATGATCAGAGGGCTGGTGCACCTGTCCTACAAAGAAAGCTGGGGATATTCAGCCTGGAGAAGAGAAAGCTCCAGGGAGACCTCATTGCAGCCTTGCAATACTTTAAAAAAGATGGAGAGTGACTTTTTGCTCAGGCAGATAGTAATAGGACAAGGGGGAATGGTTTTAAACTAAAAGAGGGAAGATTTAGATCAGGTATTAGGTGGAAATTCTTTACTCAGAGGGTGATGAAGCACTGAAACAGGATGCCCAGAGAAGTTGTGGATGCCCCATCCCTGGAGGTGTTCAAGGCCGGGTTGGATGGAACCCTGGGCAACCTGATCTAGTGGGCAGTATCTCTGCCCATGGCAGGGAGTTGGAACTAGATGATCTTTAAGGTCCTTTCCAGTGCAAGTCATTGTATGATTTCATGAAGAGTACGCATGTGGCTAGAAAAAAAAACACCAGAACCCTGGAAACCTGAAGCCATTAAAAATGCCATGACAGCTGGTAGGGATTCCACTTTTTAGACTTGCAGTAATATTTTGTAGGTATCTTAATAAAGTGATTTACCTTTTGTATTGTTGATACCGATTCTGAATGTACAGTTCACTGACTGATTTCATTTCAATTGAGCAGTTTTTCTCTGCAACATTTTCACCTTCTAACAAATTATAGTACTGCTTTAAAACCTTTCTTCTCCTTAATAGCTTTTCCACTTCTACTTTGGAAGCAACAAAATTACTTACAGAATATTCCTTTATTTTTGTAGCATCCTGTTCTTTTTGCTCTTCTAGCTTTTTCTTTTCCTCTTTCATTTCTTCCAATTCTTTCTGCCAGCTTTCCTTTTCACTAAAAAGAGCAATTACGTATTTTCATTTACAATCATTAAGTGCTTGGTGAGTTTTAAAATGCAATTTGGGAAAGACATTAAAAACTGTCTGTGGATAATTGAAAACTTATCTTCTCTGCCTAGGTTGCTGCTAGATTAATGATTTTCCCTCAAAATAAAGCTTAGGTTCCTCATATTCAAAATCAACATTAGAGGTCAGCCTTCTAAATATAATGGCAGGCAATGGCTGTAATATTAACTCAAAGTTTCAATGGTCTTGCAAGTCTTTCTTCCCGTTGCATTCATTTTATTTCAAGTGCACAACCAACCTAATCTCCCACTCTATTTTTTTCTATTTTAGTGAAAAAAATAAAACCATAAAAATATTAAGCCTTGTTGTGGCCTGAACTACTCTTCTCTATCCACTTTTACTTATTTATTTGGAAACAAAAGATTGTGAACTGTCTATACACATCTAATGAGGAAGTTCCTGTAGACTGTATAGTTCAAGTTAGTCTAAACAAATAATCAAGGGTGTTTCAGAACATCTTAGAGAATAGGACATCTTAAAGAGTTTCCCTTTCTCAGTCCCTGATCTCTACGTAATACTTTCTCTTCAAAGATCTCCTCTATAATGGTGGAAAATGGAGGAAAAGGAAGAAGGTACTCTGAAAGTGAGTCTTTATGGGACGTCACATCAAAGAATCTCCTCCCCTTACTTCAACCTGTAACCCCTTAGAAGATTTTCAAGGAATTGCTGAAGCCCTGAATTATCATCTTATCCCTCTGACTGACGTACCTAATCTAGTTGTTAATGAGGCAGTATAACATAGTCTTTAATATTTTCAAAAAGCTGTAACTTTCATGAGTCAAACTAAAATAATGTCTTTGATTGAAGTCTGGGAAGTCTTAACTGATTCAAAGAACACACAGAAGTTCCTACAAGATGAAACACCCTTATTCAAAAAGCCACCCAGTGACTGCTATTTTCAGCCCAAACACAGAAAGGATATAACTAACAGTCTGTTAAGAACCCAAATCAATGGATTGACCTCTATGCTTTTACCAAATAAAGATCCTTTGACCATAAGAGGAACTCTATAGAAATTAGATTCAATGAAACATAAAAAGAACCGATGATCTGAAAAAGAAACAACCATGAGGGACTGAAGATATGAAATCTTGAAGTCCTCATTATAAAGCATGCACTATGAAAAAGATCTGGTAGAAAAAGTAGTTTTTTAAAGTTTTCTGAGCCTTTACAGGACTAAAGAAGTGCATGAAGTCTCTATCCAAGAGTAGCAGCATTTATGACACTAACCAAAAAACACTTCAACATAGTAATGAATCTCATACTCAGAATTATTAAACATTTAGATACCTGAACTTTCAGAATTCAGAGAACAATACCTTTGATACTCTTTATAAAGCAAGCCTTGTTGATGACGAATTACTGCAAATTTTCGCTTATAGTCCTTTACTGAGTCTTCTAATTGTTTAAGTAACTGTTCTTTATTTTCCAGTTCCTAATTTTCCAAATAAAAATATTGAAGTCATTAATATAGGTTTTAAGCATGAAAACATTAGTTAAAATTACAGTTTTCCCTTTTGTTTTTCATAATAGATACTTCTGTCAGTTCATCTGTATCAATTTTGTGAAGATATGAAATATATTTTTCTGTAGAAGCAACTATTGAAAAAAAAAGTCCACTAAACGCTGGCATTCATATTACTAGGTGTGAAATAGTGCAAAAATGCTCTGTGGATTACAGCCCCAAAAGTTTACAACACCAAGACATTTTGTTAGCCCACATATTTAGTCTACAAATAATACTCATTGAACATCTACCTGGAAAGTCATGCTTTCTTTTCACATTCCTAAGTAACTTTCTATTTTATCATCATACGCAACTAAAAGTATTATCTAATAAACAAAAGTAAACAAAGACAGAAAAAAAATATATATAATAATGCAATTTATTTCTCCTGTATTTCTTAAGTAAATATTTGTTCTTTACTATATGCGTGGTCTCTATGCTACCCATGGAAAACACAAGCTTCGGTTTCAATGTACTTATTCACACTTCTACAAATGCTGACATATTTTTGACGTAATGGAATGAAAATTCATACAGTAAATAAATACAGTAGACCTTTGCTCTACAGAGAAATACAGATCAAAGCAGGATTTGCACATTCAGACCCCGGTGTGAAATTCAGACAGTAGTGACAGAATTTCTCGTAAAAAGCATAAAACTGGAGAAATTTAAGGAAGATTTTTAGAACAAAATTCCCATGTTAAACAAACAAAACTAAATTGTTGTCAAATCCATAATTTTTAGTTTCCAGGTTTACAGCACTGAAAAACATTTACAGCTTTAAATAAAATAAATAAATAAATAAATAAATAAATAAATAAATAAAAAACACAACCAAAACAGAATAGCCCCCAAAATTTACAGATGTAAAAACTTCAAAATTATTTTGGAACACTCTCCCATGTCCATACATGACATGACAGTAGATTTTGGAGGAAGAACCTCTATGTTACAAATGTTCTTGATAAAAAGGAGTATGTGATTTACCTGTATAAGACGTATTAAATATTCATTCAGAGAATTAATCATATTAACACTTGAAGGTGCTATCCCTTCTGGAAGATTCACTGTTTTGAAGACAATATTGGCACCTTCTGATTGACGTAATAAGCAAATTTCATTTTTCAGTTGTGTGATCTAAAGAAAATAAACAAAACAAAGTAACTCTTGTTATTTAATGAAAATGCACCTGATGGAAAATATATTAGTTTTCCTAAGTTAAATCAGTTGCTATTAACAATCTAATTCAATTCCACTTATATTCCAAAGAATTCAAACACTCTTAGAAAGTAACCTTTTAAAAAAACTGTGATTATGTGAATAATTAAATGCATAGTAACTTGAGCCAAATTGATCAAACCACTCCAGCAATCAGGGCAGATTCACATGCCTGTTAGTTTTATTCCGAACTGTTTATACAGTGCACTTATATAACTTCTAAATAGATAAAGTTTGGGTAGAACTATTATTTGATGGTTTATTCTAAAGAAATCTTTGCCCTTGAACTTGTTAAAAGCTTTCTAGTTCGCTAGTCTAACAGTTCATAAAACACAGAATATTACTAGAGAATGTATTCTACAGAATTGCATTCAGCTCTAGGGTCTCCAAGACATTAACCTGTTAGAGCAGGTCCAGAGGAGGACCATGAGGATGATCAGAGTGCTGGAGCACCTCCTATGAACACAGGCTGAGAAAGCTGGGGTTGTTCAGCCTGGAGAAGAGAAGGGTCTGGAGATTCCTCATAGTAGTCTTCTAATATCTAAAGGCAGCCTACAGAAAAGATGGGGGTGTGGGGGGAGCTCTTCATCAGGCAGTGTAGTGATAGAACTAGGGGAAACCATTTTAAACTTAAAAGAGTAGTGTTATATTAGATAGGAGGAAGATATTCCTTACTCAGAGGGTGGTGAGGCACTGGCACAGGTCATCCAGAGAAGCTGTGGATGGAAATGCCCCATCCTTGGAGGTGTTCAAGGCCAGGCTGGACGGGACCCTGGGCAACCTGATCTGGTGGGTGACATCCCTGCCCATGGCAGGGGGTTGGAACTAGATGATCTTTAAGGTCCTTTTCTGTGAGTCTACAAGAGTATTAGCTACTGGCAAATCTTTTTTTGTATTACCAAAGATGTTGTTCTAAAGGGAAAACTTAAATTTTGCTTGTTGTAAAATAAAATTCCATTCCTCATTCCTGACTTGGAAGGAGTATTCTAAATAATCCAGTATAAAATTCTAAAAAAAGATACAGGATTTTAGAGAATCATTCATCATTTTAGAACACTTAATCTGCTATTTATTTAAATAAATAACAAATACAAGACTACCGGCTTTCTGAAGAAAGAAACCTGTAACCTTTTTTTGGTACAGCTCTCCCTAGAAGACAGCCATGCTTGGTGTACAACATCATATGATACTTTCAGGATTAATTAACATTAAGAAGAGTAAGATTTGAACTTAAAAAGGACAACCTGGTAAATCTTATATTAATATATATATATATATAATTACACTGCTCACATAAGCTAAATCCAGTATCTTATGCATTGTGTGTTTTTGTTCTAAATTATCATAGCAGAAACTTTTAAGTACAAATTAAATCATGGAAGATAAATTGTATACCTTTTCATTTGCATTTGCCAGCTGATTAGAGAAACTTGTTGCCTCCTTCTGACTCTGTTTCAGTTCCTGTCTTAATTCTTCATTTCGTCCTGTAAGTTGGTCTACCTGAGCTTTCAAGTGCACACTAGCATCAAAGATTCCCTCTGTGTTTTTTGACTCAATTGCCTAACACAGTAAACATTAAATAACAAAACAGAGAAAAAGCAGATAAAAGCTTTTTTTTTTTCATAATACACTGGAACAGGTGTTAAGCTACATAAATTTAGCAAAAAAGCGAGATGTTTTAAATTTTTAAAATCTACTAATCTGTTTGCTGATGATACATAATTTATATCATATACCATAATATAAATAATTGCATTTGCCTGTGAAAATTCTAATTTTTCAGGAAGATGTTTGAATAAATAATTTTTCTTCAACATTTCCTGCAGGTCCTGTACAGGTATGCAAAGAACACAGACAACAATAAGGCATGCAAGTAAACATTAATCATAAACTTTACATGTAAGACAATAAACTTGACCAAGACATTGTTGTACTATCCAGCTGAAGGTAGTTTTTTTGTTTGTTCGCTTGTTTTTATTCTGTTGGCAATCTCTTCTTCTTGTATATTTTTCATTTCCTTTTTTACAGAAGAATCACATTATGTACTTGCACTTCTAAGTAAGGAAGTATATACCAGCTACTATTTAATTATACCATAACCCAGTAATTTAAAAAACTATATATCTATATAACCTAAAAATCCTATAAGGTCAAATAAGTGAGTAAGCTTACATTAACTAAACGGTCCAAACTAGGGATTGTTAAGGCTGTTTCTCCTCCCTTCACATTCGAATCATTCTGCATTTCCTTGACAGCTTGCAGTATTTCTTTCATTCCTTGTTCAAGTTGTTTATTCTCTTCTGATAATTCTTTTACTGTAATAAATATTGTTATTGTGTCTAAAAGCAGCAAAAAATGAGTTAACTTTTACTAGGACATTTCATCATACCACCTCTTGATTTGATATATAAGAAGATTGTTCATAGTACATAAAGACATAACTAACTATGAATTTTAAAGTAGGTCTGATAAGTGTGGTCACAGTCACAAGAAAAAAAAAAAAAGTACTACTAATAAACGAACAATCAGCAGGTACCTGATAACATTCCCTGGCTTTAAAACATGTTCCAACTTACATTTAGACTGAAACGTGACTATTACAGTCCTGTTCTTTTCCAACTCTCTCTCTCTTTCACTGAGTTCTTTTGCAAGATACTCATTCTAAAGAAAAGAAAAAAAATAGAATTGTAATTTAGGAATATCAGAATTCTCATAAAGACTCTATGGTTAAGAAATGTTAAATGAAAATAAACACTTAAAAATATTGCTAATTAATTATATTTGGTAGTGACATAGCCACTGATGCAGTATACAAACCAAAATAATGTGTTACTATGATGGCAACAATCAAGGAAATTTGTAGCAACAAAATCATTTTTTCCTGATGATTTTGTTGCTATAAATAAAGTATTTAAAGCATAGATAAGCTTTATATAAATATGCTTTTTTTATTTTTTTTTTTTTTAAAAACACCTTGTACCACCTGCACTGCCTGGCTTCTTCATTTTTCAAGCTGTAATTCTGGATAACTATTCAGCACATTCTTGATCAACTAATCTTTGTATATCTGCTCATTCTTAAAATAAAAAAGTTATTAGTATATGCTTCTATCTCAATTTTTATACAAATGTTTATATTTCCAAGACTTATCTTCCAAATTATCAAAAAAAACACTTATTTTTTTCTACTAAAAATGCAATTAACAGGCAGTATTCATGCTGTAGCCTGGTTAAGCGTCTTCGCAAACTGGGACTATGCCTTCATGAAAACTTCCTAGCCCATATGCCAATCTCCTCACTGAAATGCAAGTGCAACAGAGACAGATTTACTAGAAGAATTACACAAGATGTATCCCATACAATACTGTCCAGGGAAACACAAATTCTTGGTCATGCAGCAGTTGGAACAACAGTCTACAAGCGTATAACACAGGTAGGACTGTGAGACTCTGCAGGAACTGACTCTGCAGGAACTAACTTGATTCATGCCCCAAATCTCTCTCTGGTACCAAAACCAAAGACCTGCACTATACAAAAACTAACACAGCTTCTTACAGTAACTATTTCGGAAGCTACCAGAGAATATATTTTTAAAAATATCATTAATCATATAAATAAAACACAACAAGCAACCTGAAATCAGTATTTTCTTGTAACGATTCTAGCAAGTTTTCAAAAACCCTATCAAGAATCTAAAATATTTTTTGTTACGGATCTTTTTAATAAATGAAATTTTTCATTGAAAATCTTTTCAGTTTTTCTGAGAACAGATAGATATTATCAATTTCTCTGCCAGTTGACCAAGATAAAAGGATAGAAGAAACAACTCTGGAATTTTTTAGAAGTTTCCCAGAAGGAAAGGCCTTTCTTATTCCAGAAGTCTAACTTTACACCATTTTCTTTAGATGTAGGAGACATGCTCTAGTCACATAACATCTGTGACTAGACTAACATCTAACATGTTCTTGTAACAGAAATTTCTTCTTTCACATTGAAGGACTGAATTAGTCCCTACTTTATTCAACTAATACTTGCAAATTAGCACTGTGATATTTGTCTGTGTACTTAAAAACCTTTTAAGATGATTATCCTCAAATTGTGCTGCTCAATACACAGTTGCAACCATCGATTCATTTGCGAAGTAAAGATGTATGCATTAATAATACAAGTGGTGTTCAGGAAAATAAGTATTTTGTTTTCACTAATGCATGTAAGATCAAAGAATAAACACTATTCCCTCTTCATACCTGTCTATATTGATGTGCATGTGTGTTTTGCAAATTTTTTCCACAGACAGGAAGAAAATGTATCACTATATTTTTTGGCACTAAGTCAACAAATCAACTGCAAACTAGTGACTTGGGCATTTGTTTGTTCTAATTTTAAAAATGTGCCAATTCTATTTGAATCATTGCATAATTTTAAAAAAGATGAAATTAACATATCTTCATTATTTTATCTCCTAAATAACTGCAACTGCACACACATATTACAAAGGAGCCTCACCTGTGATCTAAGAAAGGCTAATTCCCTTCTCAACTGCTGTATGAGATATTCAACAGGATCTACTTGACCTGAGCATTCTGAATGTCCATTTTCAAATTCACTTTCCAAAGTTTTCACCTGCAGCAATTCTTTTATACAGTTCTTTCCTTCTCCACCTTCTTGAAAGGTATTTAAATCAGAAAACTTTATTTGCAAATAATCCTGCTGATCCTTCAATGTCATTCTTTGTGTTTTGATAGTTACTGGCTTTCCAAGAACAGATGCACAAGAAATCGGAGAGTTCTGGCCAAGAGATGGATATGCACAAAAATTTTCCTCACTTCTTTGATCTGAATTAGAAGTTACAGACACTTGATTCGGAAAAGAGGCTTTGTTTCTGTAGCTTTGTTCATTTACTTCTGAAGTCTGCCACATTCTCTGATACACAGAAAATGAATCTGTGCAGTCTGATTTTGAGTCTTTTGACACCTCTCTAATGTCTGCATTATCTATTATCCCTGATGCCACTGTAAATTGTAGTGCTGGTGACATGAAAAGTTCTTTTATCCTAAGAGTTTCTGAATTACAGTTTTCATTAACTGCTTGCAACTCTGTCACATGTTTTGAACCTAAATGAAGCAAAGAAGCATTTCTGTTTTTTTCCCAAGTGATTTAAATTCCCAAGTATGCCACAAGTTCTTCTACATAGATTTCCCACAGCCTTACTCTTTTCAGCTCTATCTTTCTCTGACTTCAAAAGGCTAACTAGTGCTTCTCTATCTGCAAGTGTTTTTCTCCCTTCCGTGTTAGATGAGTTGCTAGCCTGTACTCACAAGAAATAAAAAATGTTCATTAGTATTCCAAAAAAAAATACAAATGATTAATTGGGGATTTTTTTTTAAACAGTTAATAAAAGCTTACAAAAATATTTGAAAACATATTTACAAACCATTATTATATTTATTTGAAACAGAAATACAATAAATGCTTATGAACTTGGTTTATGAACCTACCTTTGCCTTTACTTCAGCAATATCATGGGTGTCCAAGAAATCAAACTTCCTCTTATTCATCCACTTCTCTTCAGTAAAGCTATCTGTTATCTGCACATCACCAGTGTCCAATGCTATTTGTAAGTAAATGTACAATAAATTTTTATGATTTTTTTTTTGGTCTTCAAACAAAGGAATGTATTCAAGCTACTACATATGAGTTCTAGTTTTCTACTACCTGCAGGGTAAGAAGCTGTAAACCTTTCAATTGGGGCAGATTATGTTTGCTTAGGTGGCAGAGAATTTAAGTTTTTAAGTTTTCTGAAACAAATCCATTACAAAGATTTACTGGAAATCATGGTGATATCATTCTGTATCTAAGAACTACAAGACAATGGCATGACTCTCAGTGATGCATTACTAGCCATCACAAGTCAAAAAGCTACTGAGCTGTAAGACTACAGAAATACAAAACCACTTACCTCTTCCTACAGATTCAGTGATAATTATTTTGCCTTATAATATAGACGAATTAATAGACATAACAGAGATATATTACTAACTACAGACAGAATCTTCTTGCAGGATATTTTATAACAAAGAATACCTTACCATTTGTTGCAACTCTTCTTCCTTTCTCCTGAGCCAACTTACGAACCTGTTTTTTCAATTCAATTCTTTCTTCTTCTAGTCTTTCAATCTGTGAAAGATTTAACAGACAAGTATTTCACTCCGTTCAAATGCAGCTTTATTATGTAGGTCTTACCCAAAAAATGATTTATCACTTACCTCTTTCAAAAGAATATGGTTTTCAGCTCTATATTGCTGCTGTTTTAGCACTTTGCTGTTTCTGAATTCATTTAAATCAATCATTGCCTTTGGCTCAAGACCTGAAACACAGTATATGATGCATAATCACTCATTTGGGAGGAACCTTAATGTTAATGGTCATAAAGGTAGCCCCTTTAAGCAACAACACAATCAGTCAAGTAGAATGAAAAAACTAACGTCTTGAATATTAAATATACACATATTTCTACACATCATGCTCTGCATAATAACATCAGAAGAAAGCACCATTTTACATTAATTACTAAAAAAAAGGCAGAATAAAACACCACCTAAAATTAACTGTATTTATGTTTAGATTTCTTTATGAAAAATAAGCCTTTCTGAATTTTTCTCTGTGCTTTTCAATCTAGCATTACAATTTCAATAAGTTATGTATGATTTCCAAATACTGTATTATGAAGCTAAGTAAGTAGTCTACAATCAAGGAGGAATCAAAAACAACAAAAAGCAATGTGAAACCTATTTTCCTGCTGCAACCTGTAAGCTAAAGTTCAGACATGTACATACACTCTTTTGATCCTAACTGAAACTACTTGCAAATATTAGCAGACTATACATAAGTATTTCCACATAGTTACTTGGTATAGTAAAAATGTGCATGACACAATGTTATTTCAATTCTTACTCAATAAAAAACTGAAAATATAAAAGATACACCATACCTAAGCGCTCTCTAAGCTCTTCATTTTCATCAAGAAAATCATTTATTTTCAGTTCAAGTTTATTGACTTCCTTAATTAATGTTTCAATCTCGTGATCTCTTATTTTGATTTGCTTTTTTAAATCCTTTATTTCAGCAACGGCCTCTTCCAAACCATATATTCCCTGTAAAAATCCAAATGGGAATTATAAACAGATCACATGGAAAAATTAATTATGAATCTGTGTTACATCCTTACAAAGTTGATGGCACTATTTGGAAACAAAACAAGAAAATACTATGATTGAAAACTTATACTAACAAACATAGGAGGCCATTGATAAGTTATGGAAAGACAAGAGTTAAGTGAAAGAATTCTTCCTGAAGACTATACGGATTCAAAGGAGTTCACCCTCTCAAGGGGCTCTCTCAATGTCCACTAAAGCAAAGCATATTCATTTTTCTGGCCATGGCATTCAGTAATTTCTAACTGCAATGCCTATTTTTTCACACAAACAACATTTTCTAGAGAACATGCCATACTATCTGTGATTTTTTATGATTGCATTGCAGGATACCAAGACTTTCAGTCTTGCTTAGCTCCAAAATACCTTTGAAATCCACTTATCACAAATACAGATTTCACCAAAAGAGTGCTAATCTTCTTTATGTTATTTTTTATGCTAACTGTCCACACAATTTCTGAGGTATCTGAATATTTTTAATATATACTATTTAAATCAACAAATCATTAATCTTACTTAATAAGAAAAAAAATGTTTTCCAGTCTGTAAGCACTGTGCTTATTGCAAACAAAGTTGCTGAATAAAATCAGTTCCTACAGATCTATCTTCTGATTACACAGTAACCTCTGCATATTTCAGTATTGAACCCTCTTATTATGGGATTCTTTGAAGAATCCTATCTTGATAATTCAATTAACGTTTAATGTGTTTCAGAAGCCCCTACTCATATGCTAAAATTGTTAACTTGCAAAAGTTATGTATGGTTAACATGCAATCAGTAACCTCTAAAGATATTATGAAAGAAAAAAATGAATTACTTCTGATGCTATTTTCTAAGTTCTAATTAGAACACTGTCAATAAAAATGCAAGCACAAAATGATCTGCTAAAAATACGATGAAATACCCTGTCCACTCTGACAAATTGTTTACCAGTTCATAGTCTTTCATTCGTTTCAGAGCCTCAACAAGTTCTTTGTCCTTTTCTTTAGCATCTGCTTCAGCTAGTTCTGCAGACTTCTCTGCTTCCTTTGTTCTCTCCTCTAGGAAGTTTAACTTTTCCTGCATTTCTCCTAAACGATTCTGCTGAGCAAGAGTTGAGAGGCCTGGAAAGAAAAACCTTGATCAACAATTCAACTAGGAATTCTTGCTATCTCAGCAAGAAACACTTCAGATGATGTTATAAAGGAGAGCTTCATTATCTGTTCTCAATTAAGTAATTAAAAAAGACTATATATTATTGCTTATTTTAAATCATTCATTCAAGCAACCCTCAAGCATGCACAACAGGGAATTTGTTTTGAATTATATGTTACTAATCATTTCCAACTCTTTACAAAGCTGAGCTGAGATGTATCTTATACTCTAACCTATAATGTATGTAACGTAATATTATTACGTATGTAATATATGTAACATTAATTAACTATACAGGTATAGTTTTATTAGGCACTATATTACCTCTGAAACCCACTGGAGTACTGTAAATAAATTTTAACTGTTTTGCATGCTTGATAAATGGAAAGGAACAGAAGTTTAAGATTAGTATTACTCAAATATGGCAAACGTTTTCCTGTATTTCTAAAGAATGAATATATGGCAAATTTGTTGCTTCTTATTTTCTTTTTAATATACCTTAAAATAAAATGGTCTTACCATTTTAAAACTTACCTTTATCTTTTTGGAGATCATTTTTTAATTCCTCAATAAGAAATGCATTTTGTTCCATTTCTTTGGTATACTGTTCGACTTGCTCAGTAAGAAGTCTTATCTGAGCATCTCGCTCTTGAACACCCTAAAAAAAAATAATAATATTCTTCTTCACTGACCATCTCACTCTTGCACATTACACACACATACATGCACACACAAAGCTCCATTAAAGAAATTCTTAAATTCTTTACTGACAGGGAAACTACCAATACAGAACACCACATTTCTTCAAAATCAAAATGGAGAAATTAAAAGCAGCTAATACAAAGACCCAATAAAAGTATCTAACAAGCAAACTTACAGTACTTACAACATAGAGTTCAGATATTATCTAGAAGTTGGATATATAAAGGCAAAGCAGAAAAAATAAAAGAAAGAGTAAAAATAAAGCATTCACACAACCCTATCACACTGCAGCTGAAGTAGTGCTTAATGATCAATTTTAAATGGAACAGTTCTCTAAGAGTTAAGTCAGTGCATGATAAGAAGTTTTAGACCAAACAGGTTTCTTACTACCTCCTCCTAAGCAGGTAATAGGAATTGAGATAGATAGATATATATATATATATATATATATATATATTAAAGATTGGGAAGACTAACAATCCATTATACATGACACCTATTTTGCAGACCGCCTTTCAACAAGTCATCCAACTTTTAAAAATTCATACCAAATCTGGCTTTCTATGCATATACATCCATAGTTACACACAGACTCTTAAAGTATTTATTAACATATTATTTCTAGGCTTATACATTAACTTTATAAATATCAGAACGCAGTAGTATTTTTTGTGTGATGAAGATGTATAAAAAAAAAGAAAAAATAGACTTGGAAAAAAGTTACAGAAAATAATTACAATATAGAAGTCTCAAGAGTTGCTGACCTTACTTTATACCAAAGTTAGGAAAAACAAAAGCTCATGCTTTCTTAGAGGAAAAATATCACCATATTTTAAATAGGAACATACACCGCTTAGCAAAGTTGTAAAGAGCTAACTATAGCTCTTTCAAATGTGAAGATATATTGAACCGTAGCAAGCTTGGTCCATTTTGTGTTACAACCCAATGCTGTAAGTTGATTTAATTTTTAAATGCTTTATTTAAAAATACGCTCATTTCCATAAAACTGTTCAGAACGACATGCTCATGACTGTCATCCAGAAAAGCAACTTTTACAGCAGTCTAGTCAGCTAAACACAGACCGTGTGACTGCTTATCAAAGATCTTTTGAGATACTTTTGTCTTCTGATCATCAGAGGCTAATTGGAACTTAAGTTTTTGTTTGTTTGTTTTTCATCCTTTTTTTCCTGTAAGATTACACAAAATTATACATTTATTCAAAAAATGCATGAAGAAGGCAGGAAATCCTTCTGATACATATACATTATGGAAAGCATAGTTTGATATTGGGGCTCCTAAAGGTCTGTGTGATTTTTTGAATGTTTTATAGTTTTTCAAGAAAGTGGGGAAATACAAGATCATGAAGAATTATGTAATTTGAGGCATTAATTCAGCTAGCTCTGTAACATGCTGAACCACAGACTTGAACAGTATAGCACCAAGTAAGACAAGAAGACACAAAAGTTAAAACCTCTAGGTAAGACTTTGACTAACTGATTTACTGTAATTTAACAGCATTAAATTCTGGATGCTTAGGTGTTAAAACAATTGTTGTAATAATAGTTATAATAGAAGAGATAAATGTGAGAGTAACAGAACCAACTACCAAAAGGTCAATTCATACAGGAAGGGAACATTCATTTGTGCAATATTAAGCTAACCTTGTAGTGGAATAAATCTACCTGCCTCGTAATTCTCAAATGTGAATGACACAGATTCTGGTCTTTGCAAACTATGAAAGACTAAATTATTTGGTCACTAGCTTACCTACAGAACGGTAATTTCTGTGTGTGTAATTTATCAGATGGACTGTACCTGCTGAAGGGCCAGTATACTGTTTCTGTCTACATCAAGTCGGGCCATTTTTATTTCCTCTTTCATGTTAAATAACATTTGCTGATACTCTATGAGTTCATCATCTTTTGAAGCTAAGATTTTCTGAAAAGGAAGATAAAATACCATCAGAATACTTGAAGCAATTCCTAAAAAATAGACAAAAAGTATTAGAAGTACCTTCCATTCTTCAACTTTTGCATTTACAGCTGCCATGAGTGGATCATCTTCCTCATTCTTCGCTTTCAGCTGGTCTGAAAGCTCCTGAACCTAGAGATGCAATTTGGATCAATATGGTATCACAAAACTGTTTTGCTTAAACAACATGCAACAACAAATGCACACATACAACTTAGCAGAAAAGCATTATGGCACCAAGGTATAGTTCTGGTTCCTAGAACACATGAAGTCTAACATTCTTTATGAAAGTATTTTGTGATCTGCAA
This sequence comes from Oxyura jamaicensis, assembly GCF_011077185.1. Lineage (NCBI taxonomy): Eukaryota > Metazoa > Chordata > Aves > Anseriformes > Anatidae > Oxyura > Oxyura jamaicensis. Next base: position 49,049,173 of record NC_048893.1, on the reverse strand, counting down.
TCAAGTTTTAAAATTTGCATCAAGGTTAAAGATCACATTATTTTTATTAAGTATTTAAGCAGTGTGCTTTAACTGGAGTTGTTGAACATTTTTGAATTTAAGGAAAAATATGATGATACAATATAAAAGCAAAAAATTACATTCAATAATATAAGTTAGTTCTTACTTGAAATTTGTACTGTTCTTTCTCCTTTCTTAACTGATCCATAACAATATCAGATTGTTGTACAATTAGTTTCATTTTATTATATTCATCCGTCATCTTTTCCATTTCTTGCACTGATTCCTCAAGATTCTTTCTCATTTCTTGGTTTTGAATGTCTAACTTCTCATTAGCTTCAGTCAAACTCTGCAGAATTAAAGCAACTGCTTTTAAAAAGTATGCATCTTAATACCTGAATAACCGGTAATGGAAAGCTACCTTAAATATAATACTTGAAAGTATGAATTAGCACTGAAGAGAGTATTTCACCTCTGGATCCTCAATTTGAATAAATCCTAATGACTAAGCACTAAAAAGTTACTCTAAAAGACCCATGTCAGACATTCACAGATGGAGAGTTTATGAATCACAGAACCCAACTGCATTACATATTCCCCTGCCCCGTGTCACTTAGACTATAAATTGGCATAGCTTTGTAAAAAATACTATTGTCAGAGAGTCTAATAAATACTCAACAACATCCGATTTACCTGAATTTCATCCAAATACTGGACAAGCTCAAAGTTCTTTTTGGACAACTGAGATCTGTAATCAGAATAATCTCCTCTTCGTGACAGAACTGTTTCTTTCTGAGAATCTATTTGCCTCTGATAGTCAATTACATCCTGACGTAATTGTTCATTCTGCACAGAAAGCAATCCAAAAATAAATCTAGTTTGAAGAGCTGAAGACAAAGTTGTTGCTTTTCTAATAAGCTAACACAAAGAGCTAAGACAAACACCATCCAAATTCCTACTGTCTGCTTTTAAAAACTTAGAAGCCTCACCTTTTTCTTTATTTGTTTTTTCTTCAGATTAAAAAGGAGAGAACAAGACCAAGAGAACAAAGCATGAAAAACATTAATTATCTTTGCTTTAGAAAGACTAAATAGACTTAATCAACATATAGTCCAAACAAAGCAGAATTTTCTATATACCTGTGCATGCGTGTACATACACACATACATGCAGGTAACAGGTAAAAGGGCACATTTGAGGAATTCTCAAGTTTCCACCAGAACACTGATTGTAATTGTTGCTGTCCATTTTATTCTGCCACAGACCAAGATTAGAGGTAATGAAGGTATATATATATATGAAAAAAAAAAAAAAAAACATTTTAAAAGACTGATTTAAGAAAAAAAAAGTATTAAAGAATGTTAACTCTATCTTTTCATTTGTTCTTATATTAACTACTTGTTGTAAAAATTTTATCTTATCAAAAGCAGCAAGCTTAAACCAAATCCTGCCCACTATCCATCAAATCTATTTGTCAATAGTATTTAAGAAAAATACTAACTGCTCAGGAAGACAAAGTCCAAAGCCAAAGTATCTTAGGGCTGTGTAACTTCAAGAATAGACAGCTCCTGACCTCAATTACCTAAGTTTCCCTCGAACAGATCTATGATAAATTGGTGAAATCTGATTAAAATGTCATAATCTATTTGTACCAGTACCTAGGAGACATTCTAGAACAGAATTAAACACCATACCACTCCCCCAAAATATGTAGAAAACTAATAATATATATTGTTTATCAGTATTAATTCTTTACTAACCTCTCTCCTTAATTTGATGTTTTCATTTTCTGTATCTTCATTTCGAAGAGCAAGCTAAAATAAAGTGATAAAATCCTTATTGTGTGTGTGTATATATACATATACATATACATATACATATACATATACACACACATATGTCTATTGCTAATGAACTATGAAAGCCAACAAACTCCAGAAACAAAACAGAAAATGAATGCACAGTGGTCCTTTTTTTAAAAAAAATAAAAATAAAAAAATAAAAAAATCAGAGGCTCTTTTCAGAACATTAAACTTTCAAACACAGTTCCAGAACTGGCTTAGAGATATCAAGCTATTCTTACCTGTTCATTCACTTTCTTCTCTTTTTCCAATTCCTTTTCTATTTCTGTTAATTGTCTCTCTTTTAGTTCTACTTGTTTCTCCAGTTGGTGGATCTCATCACGCAAAAAACGAGTATCACGACCAGCAGCAGATCTTTGTGCCATCTTAAGAGCATTAAAACAATGTAATAAATATAGTGGGGAAGGGAAGGGACCAATACTAAGCCTAATGTTCCTAATGCTCAGGAAAAGCAACAGGAAGGCCTCACTAGTTTCTTTGAAAAATAAAGGAATTAACTAAAAAAAAGGAGTTTATTCAAATAAAGACAATTTTATTGTAGATACAAGTCTTTTTAAAAAGGAGGCTGGTGAATATTCAAAAGCTAGTAAAAAGGATTAACTAAAGCTTAGGGCTATTATATTTCCTTAGCTATTTAAAACAGTAGTGTAAAAAATAAAAAAAACAGCATTCTATAAACCAAATTTTAAAACATACCTCTAATTCATTTTCCAGCTTCATCACTTTTGTTTTATATAGATTTTCTGTTAAAACAGAATAGGCACAGAGAATTAACCAGCAAGGTACATAAAGCAACAATGGCTAACTTCATAGCCTTTAAATATTTGGCCCCACTGAGGCAACTGACTTCATACCAGTCAGTATTTTATTCACTTTGTTAAATTTAAAAGAAACAAAAATATATTATATTTAACCAATCATTTGTGAATAGCTTAAGGTTTGCTTACCACATTTGGCTTGTTCTTCCCCAGCTTTTTCAACTTCCTCTAGTGCCAGCTCCACTTCTTGAGCTTTCATCTGGCAAAAAAAAACATAGTAAGCAAAGAAAAAAGATTTACTAACATGAACTAAAAGAGTATTCCACGGACCATGTGTTTAGAAGCATGAAAACATTTACAAAAGAACAATTTCTCTTCAAACAAAGGAAACCACTCATTTTCCCTACAATTAAGAACTTCAGACTGTTGAAATAATTTTCTTTAGTAATTTATTCTAAGAAGCTGTCTGAACTTAGTAATAATAGAAAAAAAAACCTAAGACCAATGTGCTAACCTGTGCAGCTTTTATTTCTTGGTTTTGGTATGTTTATGAGTAAATACAAAATGTAATAGACTTATGGGGTCAGTTTTTGGACTTCCACTTGCAGTGCCAGTTTTAAAGTTACTCCAAAACATAAACCTACCATAAAAGCTTTGATTAAAGTTAAAATCATAGTCAATTACTTACTACATTTAACTTCTTTGTGAAATATCTTTGCATTACCTGTAAAACTAAGATTCCCTAACTACATAACTATGTTCACCTGTTCACTTAACTTCCCACAGGTATGTGCCATAACCCCAACTGCTGCAGTTACTCTGTTGCAAGCACACATTTAGTAAACAAATCCTTTTAAGAGTAACCAGTACACTCAATGCAGGAAAAGAGAAAAAAAAAGTAATCATGTTTTCATTGAAATAAAAAATAAGCAGATGTACCTACAGAATTGTAGTGAGTGAGGATTAATACAAACCTTCATTAGTGACTGAGTAATTTTAAAAAGATGTATCAACTGTTCAGGAGTTTCATTTTTCAAATTTTTCCCATCAACCTAAAGAGACAACAGTGTTTTTATACAGATATCGATGAAATTCACAAAATAAAGCATTTAGGTATGTGACAGACCAGAGACAGTTCAGAGGAGAATGCATATGTTCTGAACTAATATGAACCAATATGTTCTGTTTTCCCCTTGAGTACCTTGGACACAGTCTCTAGCAATCTGTCTGCTAGTTCCTCTTGACAAGGCAAAGCATCTGGATCAACTCTCATAAGCTTCTTCCAATCTAAAATGGGTGCCATATTGATTTTATAGTATTTTCTTGGAAAAGAAATATAGAAATAACAATTATGAGACATTAGCACTGCCCATCAGTTGTTTATCAGATGACTTAAAGGAGGCCAGCTAGTGAACACAAAACGATATTAATAACCGTATAGATTTTTTAATAAATATACTGAATAACATTCAGTTCACATTTTGCTCCATTGTAAATTAGTAGACTATAGTCTAAGTAGACTATAGTAAAACCATTTTTAAGTTACAAATTAGATCATGCAAACTCAAAGAATTTGTGATTCAAACACTGAACATCAAGATGCATGTGAAACCTGAATTTTCACTTCTAAATGAAATTCAGTTCTCCCCAATTTCTCTTGAATCTGCCATTTCACGATAAAAATCTCCGTATATTGACAAAAATGTTATTTCCTATATATTTAAAACACAACCAACACCTGCTTCAGTTTGATGCTACAAGCGTCCATTTCTTGATATTCATTTCTAAGATAATAAACTCTTATATTAAGCATCCTTTCCTTTTGATTAGGATACTTGAATTGAAACAGGACAGTAGACAATCTGCAAACTCACAAATATATAAATTGGAAGTAATGCACAGTTTTCTTCTACTGCTTACCAGCCAGATGCTATAGGTGATGGTGACTTGTCATGTACCTGAAGTCAATGCAATACCTGAAAAAGACAAAAGAGATTGGAAGACTTGGATTATTATGTTTTTCAGAGCTGTCTCTGACCTATATTGCCTATATTGCCAAACCTTAAAAAGCAGATTCTGCCAAGTTTAAAAAAAAAAAAAAAAAAAAAAAAGTTTTGAAAATTTATTTACGTATTGCCCTTAAATTATAAATATAGTATAAATGGTTAGGAAAATTAAGAAAAAAAAAATAATAAAACCAACTAGGACGTTTAATTCATTAATATTCAATAAACTTGATGATGCAAAAAGGATATACATTTAACTGGAAAAATCCATCTGAATCAATAACCATAACAAAGGTGTATGCTAAGCATATCTCAAGATCTGATCCCTCATGCACTGTTCATCATTTAAACATTCAAGAACTGAAACTTCCATCGTTAATGAAAGTCTGAACAGGTATTACTTTTGCAGAATATATTCCTGAGCAATCTGAGTGAAGAGCTATAATACTCTGGAATCTAGCTTTACCCCTAAGGGAAGATAAAAATCACCCTTTCCTCATCTTCTTTGAATATGCAAAGAGCTCCCTGTATTTATCATTTCTTTAGTGTTTGTTAAATGTTTTAGAAACCTCATATTCCATAAAAACCATGACTTGGCAAGGATGATATAGCTTCAAATTAAAAGAAGGTACGTTTAGATTAAATATAAGGAGGAAATTCTTTATTCAGAATATGGTGAAGCATTGGCACAGGCTGAGAAGCTGTGGATGCCCCATCCCTTGAAGTGTTCAAAGCCAGGCTGGATGGGGCTTAGCAACCTGATCTGGTGGTACATGGCAGGGGGGTTGGAACTGGGTGTTCATTAAGGTCACTTCCAACCCAAACCATTCTATGATATGTATAAATCTTGCTTTTCTGCTTTGTTGTAGATGACAAAGGAAAATACAAGAAAATCACATGCAGGTGGTCTTGGCATTCTCAGTTTTTCAGTTCATCCAGTGCTACTCGGATTAACTAATATATTTTTTAACACTAATATAGTTTTTAACATTTAATGAGATGTAGAAAATATATATATGACTATCAAATCTATTCTGAGAGTAAATGCACAACCTTACTACTGTTCATCTTTCCCTACCTTTCTTGTTTAAAATTCCTTTTCTTTAACTTATAAAATGTCTTTAAGAAAGTATCAGTCTTGAAATGGTATCAAAAGGAAGACAGATATAAACAAAATAATCCAAATTGTTGGCAGACCATCTGCAGTAAGATATAGGGGGCACAAGTGTGAGGCATGTTTTACAGTATATACGTATTTAAGGACAATAAAAGGGAAGTTAATTCTTCATAAAATTTAGCTGATCCTTTCCACTTGGTAGAATGTGTGCTTTTATTTGACAGGTCTGCATGGTGAGACAAGGAGATCAGGGCTCTAAAAAATGTGAAATATACATGCATTTGATGGTAGCCATCACAAGATTTTCTTTAAATAGCCTGATGCTACAAAGTTCAGTAATGACCGATAAAATAGGAGTGCTGGGCACACTCACATACTATCAGAACTTGATAGGACATCCAGGATGGCCTACAAGAGACTGTGCAAAGGAGAGGTAGCCCAAGCACCACGCAGATTCCTCATCATCATGGGGACATTGGGCACCAGAAAAAACAGTTAACTCTTCTTCCATAAGGGTGCGTACAATGCGTATCACAGTCATAGATACTTGAGCGAGACTGAATGCCAAGAAGCAGCAAAGACAGGTGGGACATGTGCTAACTTCCTGCTAGTTTAGCGGAGCTAACCCAGATTAAGCTACTTAAGATTCCCAAACTAGGTCATCCTGACTAGCTCCGATACACTAGCTCTGCAGAGCACTACACCCCAGCCACAAAGCGCCTTGTGCGGGGCTCCCATTTCCTTCCAACTGCCACACCCCCTCCCGAGATGCCGCAGGGACGGACAGACCGCCGTCCCTGCAGGGTGTCCCCGCTCTGCCCCCATTTCAGACCCTGCTGCACTCGCAGACTGCCCGACCCGGCACCCCCGGACACGGCAACGGCCCCCGGACGCCACAGCAGGGACAGGGGCAGGGTCTCCCCCGCTGGACCCCCCGCCCCAGCCGCTTTCCACCCGCCTCCCCCCGGCCGGCGGCAGCGCAGCCCCGGCGGCCCCGGCCGCAGCCCCTCGGGCCGCCCCTTGGCCTCACCGCTCCGCCAGGGCGGCGGCGGCGGCGACAACGGAGGCCGCTGCCAGGCGACGCCCGCAGCCTCGCCCGGCGGCTCCGGTGCCTGGACCCGGGAGACGCGCAGGGGCGGGGAGAAGCAACGAGGCGCGGTGCCGTGCGGGCGGGCCGCGGGCCTGGCGGCGGACTACGAGTCCCAGCATGTCGCGCGGCTCCCGGCACGCCCCGGCGCCCGAGGGGAGCGCTGTCCCGGCATCCTTTGCTTGGGCAGCGCCGGCTGGGGGCGGCGGCGGCGGTTCCACGGCGGCCACAGTCAGGTAGGGCGGGCGGTGGCGGCGGCGGGCCGGGACCGCCCTCTGCTCACGGGGTCCCGGGGGAGGGCTCGGCAGAGTCGGCGGTGCTCCCCGCTGCTTGGGGTCGGGCTCCGGTTCGGCATCGGTCCCCCGAGCTTCCCCGGCCCGCTCCGCTCCTTTCCGCGGGTTCCTTAACGGGGGCTGCCCCGCATGCAGCGTGCCCTCTCCCGGGCCCTGCGGCTGTGTGTGTGCGCCTGCCTGCGTGGCCTCGGCCTGCCGGTAGCCCGTGGTCGGGCACCGGAGCGCTGCTGAAGGGACCGCATCCGTAAACTGCCGGGGTCCCGTGAGCGCTGCCAGCCGGCGAGGGGGGCTGAGCGTTGGTAGGGGTCCGACGGCCCAGAAGGTTTGAGGTTCCCTGCTTTAGCTAGCCAGGCGTGAGCGCATCTTAAATAAAAATGGAAAAGCAGCAACCACTTGAAGTGTCTTTATATGTTATGTCTTCATTCAACAGATGTGTTAAAAGCTGAAGATGATTCTTTTTCTTAATCAAAAGACAAAGGTGGTAATCCTTTGACTTTTATCTTCTTCTGGATTATTCATCCTTTTCTTCTTCTTTACCATTGCTTAATCAGCCTTGCTATTTAATGACGGCTGACAAGATGCAAGATGCTCAACACACCTAATAGTTACGTAATTTGTTCCAGTCATATTGTAAGCCTTAACTCTTGATTGAAGGTAAAGGCTTATATCTCACCCACAGTTTGGTTATATCTATGTAAAAAGAGTAAACTTCATGGTTAGGGAAATCACAGAATCATCTAGGTTGGAAGAGGCCTCCAAGATCACCAAGTCCAAACTCTGACCTAACACAAGTCCTCCACTAAACCATATCCCTAAACTCTACAGCTAAACGCCTTTTAAAGACCTCCAGGGATGGTGACTCAACCACTTCTCTGGGCAGCCCATTCCAATGCCTAACAACCGTTTTGGTAAAGAAAGGAAAAGGAAGAGAGATTGGATTATATCTCTAAAATGGAAAATGTTACCAAAAAAAATAATAATAAAATTGATCATGATTGACTGTAAAACAATGAATTCTTAACAGAAGTGACTTCTTGGGTGAAACAGGTGACCCACAGAGGATAATGCTGCCTTGCTGCAAAATGAGCTTTCAGAAAATGGATTTTGATTCCCCTGTGATTTAGAAAATAAAATAACCCATTTGTTAAGTTCATGAAGTTCAACAAAGCCTAGTGCAAGGTCTTGCACCTTGGTCAGGGCAGTCCCAAGCACAAGCTGAGCAAAGAATGGATTGAGAGCACCTGAGGAGAAGGACCTGGGGATGTTGATGGATGAAAAGCTCAACATGAGCTGGCAGTGTGCGCTTGCAGCCCAGAAAGCCAACTGCATTCTGGGCTGCATCAAAAGCAGTGTGGCCAACAGGGTGAGCGAGGTGATTGTCCACCTCTGCTCTGCTCTCGTGAGACCCCACGTGGAGCCCTGTGTTCAGGTCTGGGGCCCCCAGCACAAGGACAAGGACATAGAGCAGGGCCAGAGGAGGGCCACAAGGATGATAAGAGAGCTGGAGCATCTTCCTGCGAAGACCGGCTGAGGAAGCTGGGGTTGTTCAGCCTGAAGAAGAGAAGGCCCTGGGAAGACCTTGTAGCAGCCTGTTAGTGCAGTTCCAAAGCAGATCTAAGAGGCTGATCAGAGAGAGGGCTTGAGCACCTCTCCTATGAAGACAAGCTGAGAAAGTTGTGGTTGTTCAGCTTGAAGGTTCCCTGGAGACCTCATTGAAGCCTTCTGGTACCCCAAGGGGGCCTACAGTAAAGCTGGGGAAGGACGCTTTGTCAGGGAGTAGAGTTATAGGAAAAGGGGTAATGGCTTTAAACTAAAAGAGAGTAGGTTTAAATTAGGTATTTGGAAAAAAAATTTCACTCAGAGGATGGTGGGGCACTGGCACAGGCTGCCCAGAGAAGCTGTGGATGCCCCATCCCTGGAGGTGTTCAAGGCCGGGTTGGATGGGGCTTTGGGCAACCTGGTCAGGTGGGAGGTGTTGCTGGAACTAGATGGTCTTTAAGGTCCCTTCCAACCCAAACCATTCGATGTTAAGATGACTCAGAATAGAAACATCTTTTTTTATTCTCTTCTATAGCTTAATACGCTGTAAATGGTTATAATAACTGTTTAATGTGTTTGTTTTTTTGTGGTCTTCTGTTATAGAATCAAGATAAAATACTTATTATGTATACTGGTAGTGTTAACTACATCTCGGTTATAATTCTGTAGTGCAGCTAATAAAGAAGATTGATGCAGAACTAAAGCAGATACTGAGGGAGGCGTGAAAGCGGAAAAGAGTGAAAAGAATGGAAATGTATATCCCACATAAAGTGACAAAATGTTTAAAATGCAGAGTAGCTTAGAGCGAGTTATTATTTTTTCTTTTTTTTCTGCCTTGACATCTCTCTCCATGTAACATTCAAGTAAGTTGATCTTCATTTGGTGAGAATACATACATGCTTGTAGTTCTGGAGCCAGAAAACATTTTAGTTCCATACCAGAGCTCCCTGATGGAGAACGAGGCATCCATGTTAAGCCACGGTTTTGATAACACTATGCTATTTTGAAGAGCTAATTCAGAAACTGCATTATGAGAGATCAAACAGAATGTCGTTTCAAAACAAGAAAACAAACAGAAGTCATTGTATACCGACCAAGCTTGGTAAATAAGGACATGCATAGCAGAGTCTTTTCAGCTTATGCTGAAGTTTTTGTTCATCTGCTCTTTGGAGTTAATGAACATGCAGTTTCTACTGTTTGTGTTTTCTGGAACACTGAGAGTGTCAATGTGTCGGAGCGTTAATTTAGGGACAGTTTTTGCATCAGTGTCCTATTAAGGAAACAAATCATGTTGTTTGGTGTAAATATACAAGGTATTATTTTGTTTTTGTTTGAGTATACGGCTTGGTAGGAAGTAAAAAAAAAAAAAAGTGTTGCTGAAGTGTTTGATCCTCTTAATGATTTTAAGGTATATATTATCCTACGTGTGTATTTGTGTATTTCAGGTATTTGTATTTCAACTGACTGTTGAAACAAACTGAAGCTGCTAAACCACCAGCTAAACCAGTATCTTCCTCTTAGCTGTGTTTAAGCTTTGATCCTTGTTTGTACCAGGATACCCTAAAGTGTCTGAATGTTAAACTACTTGGTTGCTAGCAAATTCCTCTCAGTCTTCCCCCTGGGAAATTTTACCTCTGGCATTCAGCACAGGTTCTTACTCAAGTTAGAGCTGCCATTTTTCATCTAGTAAATTCTTCAGAATTGTGCTTCTTCAGAAGATGGGGATCTATTCCCTTCCTGGGGAATGAAAATTGCTTCATGTTTGCAGAAGAAAGTTGCTGCATTAAAACTTCTCTTGTCATATTTGTTCTGTTCTGGGTCTCAGCAAGAAGAAAAGGAGTCCAGGCATGTTTTGCATTCTTCTTCCCGTCTTCCCAAACACAGCTTGCCTTCTCTCATATATGATCCAAGCCTAGTCATTAAAATGTCAGCTGCACATCTAAGTTGATTCATACTAGAGTTGTACCTTGGAGTGACATTTTAAAGAGACGATAATTTTAAAGGCTTTGTTGGAAAGGGACAACAGAAAGGAAATAGTGATATCTTTCCATTATTAAACATTGATAACAAGTTAGCGAGAGTATTAGGTTTAGCAGGGAAAAAAAAAAAAATGGAGGTAAGTAGGCAAGACCAGTGGGGACAGTAGTGGAGCCTTAGGTACTGAATTAAAACACCATTTTAAAGTGACAAAGCTGCGGGCTTTGGCAGTCTGTTGTATATATCGGTGCTGATGTTCCTCATTTCAGTATTGGATTAACTTGTTGCCCATCTGTAAAAATAAAAAATTGTGGTTTTAACAGTTCTTTGTTTTATTACACTATTGATAATTTAAGTCAATTGTGTGTGCTTTAAATATGTTTTAAATAGTTCGGGGTGTCTATTATTATAAAAGTCATTTATCCAAAACAAATAAGATGCCCAGCTGTTTTTTGGCAGCTCCTCCATGTATGGATATCTCTTTGCTGGTTTTAGAATTCCAAATGAGAGAGCGGAGAACCCACGTTTTATGGTTAGGTATGTGCATAAATGATCATTAGTTTGTTTGCAAAGCTTTTCAAGAAACTTCCTGATCCCTTTGTAAATTGCTTTGTTTCTGTTTTCAGCTGCCTAATTAATATACACAAAATTAAGTTCCTTGAGATTTACATAATAATTATGTTTCACATTAACAGACAATGTGTTATGCGTGCAAAGTGACTGTGGAGTTACAGACTATTTCCTTATTGATACTTGTATTGACAATTCCACATAATAGTAGCTGACATCTTTGTATGACTAAAGTGTCAGGTGTATTTTTAATGTTTAGTCTTCAATGAAGCATCAATGAAAATATTCTTAGAATAATAAACAGGAGTCTTTAGAATATATTAACAATTCTGTTTTATGGAGAGTAAGTTGATTTTTTTTTTTTTAGTTTTCTGAGAGCTTGAACTAAATTTTTAAATACTATCAAAAGCTACAAATATTAATATGTAAATTTTGCTGATTTTTTTCAGAAATAATAGGAGCTCTCATACAAAAATTGGAAGAGATGAAAACTTTGCAGTTGTGGCAGCTGTTTGAGATGAACTTTAATGAATATGTTTGTTCCACTCAGTTTCTCTGGGAATGCTGAGGAGGGGTAGGTGGATTGTACAGGTGTTTTCCCATACAGAAATGCTATGGTTTTCAATAATTCTATCACTGCCACAATTTTTTTTTCTAAAGAAATATATTACTTAGAGCGTTTTCTTTGAAGTAGACATTATCAAAACAGAAATAGTTATTAATACCCTTCAGAGGAGTGAAAGAAGCAAGTGCCATTACCCAGAAGAAGAGAAATTTAAAATGTATTCAAGTTCCTAAAATTAGGTCATAAGGTTTATTTGAACATAAATTGATTGTCTCCTTAAATGTTGATGTAAGGTAGCAGATAACATGTTCATTAGCTGATAACTAATGGCAGAGTGGTAGATAGCTGCTGCTTTTTTAAGGACTGCAACTGTACTCCTGCCTAAATACAGCCTAATTTCACCTAAATTTGTATGGGCAAAAGGGGGCATCCATACTTCCAAATTTCCCAAGTGAGGATGCAGAGCATCTCTGTTTTTTGTCCCTATTTGTGTTATTTTTTTGTGTGCAAACTTCTATATTTTGAGGCGTGCTGCTCTAATCTGTTTGTATTGTCATGGATTTGGTTGTGATTTTGGAGAAATATTTTCTTGTTCTCCTACTTCTCCAAAAGTGTTTTTTTTTTTTTTTTTTTTTTTTTTTCTCATATATTTCTACTGTCTGTAAATCTTGAAAAAGACTAGTTGAACCAGTAAAGGATTCTCAGCATGTTGGGGGAGGAAGGTTACATGCCTTACAAACCAAAGCTGCTGGAGAGCTCTGGTTCTTTTCCATCCTTTTCACTTTATCTATCTATGAATGTGCATGGAAATGATGCAGTACAGAATGCAGATTTCTGTGTCAAACAGCTTGAGAAAACTAGACTAACAAGCAGGAATTGTGTGTGACTTGGGCATGCTATTTTTCCACAATCAGCTCTCACAGTCATGTAACATCTGTCTCTCAAGGCATGTCTTGTCGCTTATTGTTTGTGGCAAACTGTAATATTTGTATATTAAACTGTATATTCTTCCTGACAGGTTCAAGTAGTGGTGTAAATTAAAACGTTTAGCAGAAATCTTGGAAATGAAGTACTCTCATACAGTCAAATTAGGGCTCAGTGGTTGTTTGTAGATCATGAACTGGCAGTCATACAGCCCCAGGGCTGATTAAAGTATCAGAGGTACAGTTTTAGGAGTTAGGAAAGTAAAAGGTTGGTGAGTTTTTAAAAAATTGAGGGACAATCAACCTGTTTACGTGAGTTGGACCAGTCAGTTATGTGGTTTTCCATCACAGCAAGCCTGTGTTTAAAAAAAAAAAAAAAAAAGTTGTTGTTGAGCAGCAGGTTTTAGAGATACTTATCAATACATCCATCGCTCGGAATGGTGAAATACTGGCACTTTTGCAAGCCCATGCTTGTGTTACTACCAAATTTTCATGTGCCTGTTGAGTAAGAGAGGGAGTGAGTGTATCCACTCGCTGTGACTCGTTTGAGGAGCCCAGTCATGCCAAAGCTTCAGCAACCTCTTCTTGCACATCTGTGACCTGTGAGTTTCTTTGTCTTGTATACTCCTTAGATGACTTCTTGCTTTCCAGTCAACACGAGAACAGATTAGTTGATGTGAAGAGTGTTGGCTCCCAGGTAGCAATTGCTATTTTCCTCTGAGATTAATGGCAGACATACTGCTGTCTGGTGTACCACGTACAGATTCGCTTTTACAAGCCTCCCTCATTGTTGACCATTCTGAGTATGGATTTTGGTGGACTTTTTTTGTAGCAGCAGATAGGAGGTTCTGGTTTTGACAGTGAGTCTTTCTTTCCTTGCCATGCTTCCTATCATAAAGGGCAGCAAAAACACCTTTCCCATATTTAAGCTTTAATTCAGCAAGAATGTTAAACTACTCTGTAGTCAAACCAGATGGAAAAAGTGATTTTCCTTACTTTAGCATAGATTCCAGAAAAATAAGATCTCAGAAGGCCAGAGTGCAAGTGAGTAGTAGTCAATTATCCGCACTGCAGTTTTGTGCAGTCTACAGATTGTACGTGGCCTTGTGTTTCCCATTTTTCTCGTTTGCAGAAGCAGGTTGCTGGAAAATGGGGGCCCTTCCGGATTTGTTATGCTCTTCTGTTGCCAAGTGAGTTTTTGCACACTGCAAAAGTTGGAGGGCAATCTGCTGGGATGCATTTGAGATTTCCAAGCTTGCAGCAGTTCAAGCACTGTGTTGCGTAACTTGTTGCTAAAACCAGAACAACACATTTTGTTAAGAGTGTTTGCTTCTTACATTAAACTATTAAGTTAAGAATTGTATGGGAATGTCTGCGGCTCAAATAGTTGTCTGAAGAGGAAAACTTAGAGACATGCATCTGCGTTAGTGACATTTGAAATGTACACGTGTAGGGGAGGGCAAGCAGCAAATAAGAAAATTTTGATGTTAAAGTTTTTTAAGAGATCTAAAACAGACTTTTCTGATGGTGAGATAGCCACTTAAGCCAGAATTTGGATGTAGCTAAAATCTTTATGTGCTTTAGAGTTCCCTTTGATTAAAAAGAAAACAGTAGTACTTTACCTAAAGGTGGCACGCAGGTAAATGTAGCATTGTCAGGGAACAGCGTGGTTAGCAGTCGTGTAAAATTAGAGTTCTGGACTGAAGAAATGCTGGAAGTTGGGAACAAAAATAAAGGCTTGTAAGAGTATCAGAACTGCCTAGGATTAAAGGGTAAGTAAAGTAGCTATGTTAACATATATTCTGTGTAGGGAAAAGTACAAACCTACAAAAAGTAGTTGAGCTAGCAATTGAGGTTGGATAAACTCATTGCTTTGTACAGAAGTCTCTGCTTAGGTATCTATCTTGTTTTCTTCCCAGCTGTTCAGCAGTAGCTGTTTCTGAAATAGGAACATTTAAGAATTACCTCAGAATTAGACTCTGAAACTCAAAAGCAGTAGGGTTTCAAGGGTTTGCTGCTCCAAGCGAGCAGTAAACTTACAGAAGTCTCTCACCAAAGACCAACTCACCAAAAACCTTTTCACCTAATGTTGAGTTTTCTTAAATGGAGAATTTAAATCTTCAGGTTGGTTCTGCATGGCAATGTTACCTCATCCCTTACTTTTTAGAACATGGTATTTCAGAAATGTAGGTTTCTATGTTGAAAAATCATTACACGCTACTTGTAGGTTCTTTTCAAATATCACTGCTTTTTAGCAGAGCTAGTGAACTTAAAAAAGCAGGAAGTACACTTCAGAAGCTGATTCAAGCAAGGAAATTCAAACTGTTTCTCACAGGCTAAGAAATAGCAGGTTCTTCTTGTCTGCGTTCTTGGGGAAGGGGGTTAAAAAAAACTTACATAAACCTCTGGTGGGTTGAAGTTCAAAAAAAGGGGATGTCTTTCCATTCCTGTAGTATGCTTTTTGTTTGTTTGTTTGTTTGTTTGTTTTTAATAAGACTTCTCTGTCTGCCAGTATGTGTTCAGTCTTAATCATGGCTAAAGTACTTTCACCTGGACTAGTATAAAGATGTAAAAGCATCCTCTGATATTTAACATAGTTTTTTATCTTCTTTATTACAAAGGTGGTGTTGACTAAAAAAAGGCTCTTTCTTGGTTGATACAACAGCAATAGCTTGAGCTCCAAGTACTGTAGAAGAGAAAACCTTTGCTATTATGTGAGTAACAGTGACTGAGTTGGTTCTGATTTCTTTTAAGTGATCCTTGTCATGGTATTAGTATAACTGCACCCACATCTTGTTGCACGTGTCCCTTGCAGTGCCACTGCTCCTTTACCTTTACCACTATTTCTGATAGGTGATAGTCGTGCTCTCAGGCCAGGGCTGCAGACCATGACTGAGATTACCTGTCTAGATAAGATAGCTTTGCTCACCTATTTTTGCAGGATATTATAGTTTAATTTGAATGCTGTTATTAAAAAAGTACATAGTGTTAAACAAAAACAAAAAAGCATTTCAGGACTTAGGAGAATCAAACACTTTAAAGCTGGTTAGTTATTTGAGAGCTATAACGTGTGAACCCTGCTAGATACAAGGCTGGTGTTTTTGCATACTATTGATCCCCATTATCTGACTAATACTACCTATTCTGTGCCCTTACTGATGTTGTCCCCCTTTTTAGTTTTGGGGAAAATGCTATATAATTTGTTTAATCATCTCTCCTTTTTCTCAAAACTAGGTCACTGTTCAACTGTCTGTATACAGTCTTTCAGTATCTTTAGTCCGAACAATTGGCACTCAGCCATGTTGTGTCAACCAGTGGTCAGAAAGAATGCCTTTGTACTGTAATTGCCTTCTTGCTTATTCTTGCAGGGCAAAACTGTTTCCAAACAACCTGAGACATGGTAACTTGAACTTTTGACCTGGCCACCTATGTATTATTTATGAAATAGTCATAAAATTGCTATTTAATAATTTCTAGAGATTAGGAAGTTAATGAAAGATAGGATAAAATAAGATAAGGTTAATTTCTGCTGTTTTCTTCACGTGCTATTTTTCTTGAGACAGGACTCTCACGAACATTTGTTGACATCAATGCAATGGGCAGAGTTGAGGAAAAAATGACCTTTTTGTGAACTTTTACAAAGAATGGAAAAGAGCAAAGTGTGAGCTTCAATGGTAAGTTTAACTTTTTATTATCAGTAATGTCCTTTTTTTACCTGTTCTTGCTCTACAAGTTTCCTGTTTGTTCTTCAGAATATTTTGAAAATTGTTTTCGTTAATTAGTTTTGAAAGGTTTTTTGAGAAACACCTTTCAACTTAAAATAATTAACACATTTTCTGTCCTTTTTAAAACCTCATTCTCTGAGTTGTCAGCATGTTAATTTACTCAGGACTCTAGAACTCCTAATTTTCACAGTTCTCCAATTTGTAGCATTCACTTGAACTGCACAACTATCTGCTACAAATCACAAGTCATCTTCAGTTTCACTTCTTTATTAGTAAAATGCGAAATGCAATAGAGAGAATCCACTTTTTGAGGGCTTTTTATGGCGTGAAATTCTTTAATGAAAGTACTTCTTTTTAACTACTTAATTGTCTAAAAACTGAATGGAGATGTGAAGAAAGCTTTTTCTGTTACTGATACATAGTGCCATTAACTTACATCAAAAGTCTTAATTTGTTTTTATTTATCAAGTTTAGTTTTTAATCAATAAAACCACTCAAGTTTCTTTCTATTTATTTCAGCTGTTGTCCATGAAAGCTCTTAGGGAAGATGGCTGATGTAAGCCTGAAGGAAGTGGCACTAATAGTTGGTGTGGTGGCAGCCTGCTACTGGAACAGTCTCTTCTGCGGTTTTGTTTTTGATGATGTCTCAGCAATTTTGGACAACAAAGATTTACATCCTTCTACTCCATTAAAAAATCTGTTTCAGAATGACTTCTGGGGGACTCCAATGTCTGAGGTAAACTGTCTGTAGAACACTTTGAGGAAACGGGGAAAAAATTAGTCAGCTTTTACATTTTTCCCCTACTGTGATTTTAATAGAATAGTTTGTTTCTGATGAAATTTGGTGATATTAGTATTTTATACTGTCAGATCAGGAACAGATGTATTCTTTTGTTCAGTAAAAGAACTTGTAAGGAAATCATAAATCATGCTTCAAGACTCTGTGTGTTATCTAGTTCCAATACAGAAATTGGAAAACCTACTATTTTCTTTTCTCCTCCTGAAAAACTACACATTGACATACAATAGTATTTATTTCTAATTTCAGTCCGGAAGAAAAGATAATTCACTTAAACAACAGATCTAAGAGTTAGAGAATAGGGATTGAATCTGTTGAATTTATTTGAATAAGTATCTTTATGTGAATTCAGAGCTTTGGGTTTATGTTGAGTCACTACATTTTTATCTGAAAAGCTGCATTGGCATTAAAGTTGTTGATTAAATGTCATACAACAGCAATGTGGCTAAAAAAATTATATAAAGTCACACATGGTGCCATCGATGAACAAATGAAAAAAATGACATAGGTTTTTTGCTTATCAAAACATACCACCTTGTAATCTTCATTTTTTTTTCATATCTGTAATACACAGAGTTAGTTCATTGTGGGATACTAATTGCTAGCTCTACAAATAAAAAGACTTTGATACATAATTTCATATAACCGTATAAGAAAAGCTTACAGATTCTTTCAGATGCCATCTAGTTCAGTACTCATCCAGAGTATATGGGTTCCTAAACAAATAAAATCATAGAACAGCTCGGGTTGGAAGGGACCTCAAAGATCATCTAGTTCCACCCCTCCTGCCATAAGCAGGGATGCCACCCACTAGTACAGGTTGCCCAAAGCTCCATCCAGGCTGGCCTCAAAGACCTACAGGGATGGGGCATCCGCAGCATTTCTGGGCACCCTGTACCAGTGCCTCACCACCCTCTAAGGGAAGAATTTCCTCCTAACCTCTAATCTAAATCTCCCCTCTTTTAGTTTAAAACCATTTTCCCCTTGGCCTGCCGTTTGCCTGAGCAAAAAGTTGCTCTCCATCTTTCATATAAGCCCCCTTTAAGTATTGAAAGGCTGCAATAAGGTCACCCCAGAGCCTTGTCTTCTCCAGGATGAACAACCCCACCCACCTCTCTCAGCCTTTCTTCATAGGAGAGGTGCTCCAGCCCTCTGATAATCTTTGTGGCCCTCCTCTGCATCTGCTGTAACAAGTTCTAATTTTTCTTGTGCTGGACACAGCACCCCAGGTGGGGCCTCACAAAGGCAGAGCAGAGGGGGACAATCACCTCTCTCCCCTGCTGGCCACTCCTCTGTTGATGCAGCCAAGGCTGCAGTTGGCCTTTAGGGTTGCAAGCACGCACTGCTGGCTCATGTCAACCTTTTTGTCCATCAGAACCCCCAAATGTTAAGCTTTTAAAAAGGCTTGTGAAGAGAGTAATGGGCAAGATAGACACATTGACAGGTAGACATGTTGCAAATTTGTAGATAATATATTTATCTGAGTCCACAGAGTTTTTCTGAAAATATTAATCTAAAATATGAAATGTCAAATTGATTAAAACACTTGAATCAATCATCAATACTACACGTACGTTGGAAAAAGTCAGAACTAATTTCTTTGTTTCAACAACTTAACTTGAAATTGACTTTTCATTTAATTCGCTAGACTTTGCTGGTATTACTGATTTTCAGGTTTTTATTTTGAAGGTATATGTCTGAGGACAGTGGAGGGAAATCTTGAAGGCACAGATTTTTAGAATGATATTTTGGAGTAAAAGTACCTTTATAATACAGTAGTGATTGATTTACTTACTTATTTCCTTTTAGGAGAGGAGTCATAAATCTTACCGGCCACTCACAGTTCTCACGTTCCGTTTAAACTACCTTTTCAGCGAGTTAAATGCAGTTTCTTACCACTTCCTAAATCTCATCTTTCATGCCGTGGTTTGTGTAGTCTTCCTCAAGGTCTGTAAGCTTTTTCTGGACAACAGGAGTAGCGTTGTTGCATCCTTGCTCTTTGCAGTGCACCCAATACATACTGAAGCGGTAGGTAAAGTTGTTGTGCTTAACTTGTTCAAGTTTTTTTTTTTCTTTTTTATTTTTTTTCCTTAGATGTCATAATTTGAGTTTATCTTTCTATAATGGAACTCCAAATGTGTGTGATTTTTTTTCTTATGTGTACTGTTTACTCTGCCATTTGCAATGAGTGGTGGAGGTGACTGACTTTAATGCTGAGTTGTTTGTTGTTCCATACAGCTAATGAAAAGTAAGGAAGTGTTCATTTAGCTGTTTGATAACTTTAGTCTCTGTCACAGACGTTTCACTTTTATGATGACTATTTTATCTTGCATGGATGCTCCATCTAGCGTTGTATAAGTACTATGAACACCTCTTAATTTATTTTCATGAATTCAGTTTATTTCCTAAACATTTTCTTCTAGCTAATCACAGTCTGTTCTGCCCTCCTTTTTGTCGTTATATCTATCCCAGCTAGGATTGTTATTGCTATCCTACATTCAACTTAGTGACTTGGTGTCTTTGTTTGAACCTGTAATTGAAAGTATATATAAGAAAAAATAAATACACGTGTCTCTCATACGTAGCTTTCCACTGATTCTAAAGGGGTGTTTTACAGCTATGAAACACTCCCAGAGTTCTAATCTCTGTTTCTTGTTTTCTGAAGACAGAAATCCCTCTCAGTAGCAGTTTAGAAGCCTGCATTTACATATTTTGAGCAAATCTTTACAGGTAGTAAGTTCATAAGGCTTGTAATTGGCTGCTGTCTGAGCGACTAATTTCTTTTCTGTAGGAAGGTAGTATTTTGTTTAAAATTGTAAAAGTTAAATGCCTAAGAATTTTTACTTTCTTTTGTGCTCAAAAACGGAAAAAATAAATTCTTGGGGGAAGCATGGGTTTAATTTTTAATTTCACTCATTTTTCTGTTTCTTTAAAAAATTTGCTTTAAGTTTCAATGCTTGGCTGTGTCTGTTTGTAGCAAATGTGATAGCGTCTTTACAGGAGTAGTTACAAGTGTCTTACATTACTGGTTCATGGCTTAGTGATAAATTCATCACTTCTTTCATTCCATGATTCTATGAATTTCAGTATTCTTTATCTTGCTTAAACTGTCTGATTCCATATGAGAGAACAGTAACACAGCTGTTTCTGGTACTGTGCAATAGTTATCAAGAATTTGTACAAATCCTGTGAAACATTGTTCAATGAAACCTTATTATGTAAGGCATTGTATTAGAATATTATGAAGCAAAACCATTTTGTAGTGTATGCAATCCTTGATATTAGCCACATGAGGGCACTTTAAGCCTATGCAATTACTAGAACTTGATTCTGTACTTAAAACTCTGAGATTTAAATGTAGTTGTAACTGAATTCCCCTGCTGTTTTACTTAGATATTCAAAAGTACGTTTCTTCCTTCTCCCCATATATTTCAATATAAGCCTTCTGATTGTGAGACATACTATCCTTTCAAGTGTTTGCATGGAGAATTCCATGTAACATGCAACCAAGAAAGGTTTCTTATAGTTGAAAGTTCTGATTTATGCATGTTCATAAAGAGACGAGGTAATAAAAATCTATATTTTAGAAGCTTGGACTTGGGTGCCAACAAACTTATTCAGACTTTAAAAAGAACTCCAGAAAGGGTCTCATTCCTAGTTTTCATAGCATTTGATGATACCACTGGTTTATTTTGATATTTGAATACCGTCAGTTTAGTGTCCTACTTAGTATTACTCCCTTGTAAAAGAGTTTGAGATAGTAGATACAATACATACAAATTTCAAACTTTTACCTGTCTGGCGATAAATGGATTTCTTCTGGAATAACTAACAGAGCAGGATAAATAGAGGGCAAATTTTCTGCTCGACTTCAGAGAGAAACTGGGTTCTTGCGAAGGTAATATATCATTTTCTGAGGGGGAAAAAAATGAAGAAACTGGTTGAATAACAGCATCATAGTCTCATTTGTCCTTGTCTCTGGAATTCTAGTTCAGTCATTCTAGTTCCAGTCAGTCTATCCTAGTTTGCTACTGTTCTGGCCAGAGGCATGCTGACCACACAGACAGCTCATGGGATGTCAACTAACCTTGTAAATGCTAGAATTTTCTTTTTTGTAAGTCATATTTGTATCCCGAAATTGCCTCTCTTCTGTTGGCTGGGGACTATGGAAGCATACCAGCATGCTGGCTTTACCTGTGATCTCTTTCAACAGATCTAAGTTCTCCTTAATATCTGCTTTAATGCTGGATAATTTTGTGATACAGAGCAGGAATGCTTGAAACATCTGAGAAATCTTAAGATGTTTTTGAAATAAAAGCCTCTGTGCTACCCAAAATACTAACACAATCACTGATGCCATATCAGTTGTGGAATGTGATTTGTATCTGTGCATGTTTCAGTGAGTCCTTTGGTAAACGTAAGCTGATCCCAACAGAAGAACCAGAGAATGATTTCCAAATGGGAGTTGAATAGTTTTTTCAACACTGTGACCTTGGATATTGAATTACTTTCTCTTTATACCGTGCTTGATCAATCATGCTTGTCTAAGAATGTACCTAGTACTAAAAATTTTAAGCACAGTCTGGATGGCTGAGAATCAGACTTCAGCATCATCACAATTACATGGTGAGCTCTGAGGTTTTCCTAGCCAAATGCAGTTTTCTGCCTTGGGGTTTAGTATGCCACTTTTAACTAGTTTACTCAAAAAAAAAAAAAAAAGAAAAAAAAAAAAAAAGAAAAATAAAACTGGAAGAAGAGGGCAAATTAGGAGGAAAGGCAATCCTAAATGGTACTGTGGTCACGTCAGAACAATGACTACTGCAGTAGGTGACACAGTGACCTGTCTTTCATCCACGGCTGTTGGCTGCACCATAGTTTTTAAAAAAAGAGGGGGAGAAAAGAGGGGGAGAAGGAGGAAAACGCAAGTTCTACAATGGAAACATGGAAATTAGTCTGTGTTTCACTGAGGATTCTGAAACAACCTCCTGCATTTTATCATTTCTCCTGATTTTCGTAAAATCCATTCCTCTCTGACTACCAAGAGGGGGCAGTACCTGAAATGTTCACATCACCAACCAAGTTATCATTCAAAATTGCTAAACCTGCAATCATTCTTTAACCTGAGTGGTTCTTTAACTCTGTTGCTCAGAGCTTGCCATTGATGTTTTGATAACTTTTGACTGCTCAGATCAGACCTGCCGTAGCAGCAGCCAAGTCAGCACTTTCAGCTTCATTCAATCAGTCGTAAAAGGTGTAAACAAAAATAACCATTATAGTTCCTGTATGCTACTGTCTTCAGGATCTGTATGTAAGACAGACCTTGTCACATTCACTTACAGCTTTTACTGATGAAAAATAGTTTCTTTGAAGTATTATCAAGAAAGTTATTTTTCTGCCCAAATTCTGTCTAAAGTGCTAATTGTGGCTTTTACTAGAGATAAGACAGTACAGCTGTTCTGAGTTGTCTCATTAATGGTGGTGCTATGGATATCATAGTCTTGTTTTCAGCACTGATTGAACTGGAAGCATTCTTACTCGTTAGACTTTTTTTGCTATTTTACTCTAAGACTGTGTTTATGCATATCCTGTTAGTATATTGGTCATGCTCTAGTTTAGTGCTAGAATAATCACTAGAGGAATAATACTGTGGTTTTTTTCTTCTTTTTCTCTTAGGTAACTGGAGTTGTGGGCAGAGCAGAACTTCTGTCATCCATCTTTTTTCTAGCTGCCTTTTTATCATATACTAAATCTAAAGGACCAGATAATACCATAGGTAAATGACTGACAAATATACATAACTTAATTTCTGTATCAGGGATAATAGAGCTCTAAAATGGTAATGTGGATATACTAGTTATTCAACAAGCATGTGCAAAAAAAACATCCAGCCCCAAGATGCCCAATCATAAGTTGCCTTTTATTTTCTTCAATGCTCAAACAAGTTTTCAGTTTTGTTAAACCTAGAGTTTGCTAATGACAAGGGGATTCTTGCAGTAACTCTCATTGATGCACATAAATGGAAACATGCTGAGATGCCTCAGTGAGCTGCAGAATTTCAGTGGAGATGTAGGAAGTGGCCTATTTTTCAAAGGCAGTTTGACTTTTGACTGCATTTAAAAGATACGTTTGAAAATGTATTCTGGTGAATTAGGAAAGATTGGTTTTTGCTTTCCTAAGAGGAGGAGGCAGTTTTAAAACTGCTAAATTGTAAATTAATGTCTGTAAAGTAAGACTGAGAATTCTGTAATAACAAATGGCACATTGGCTTACAGGATGTGTCCAAATGGCACATTTCTAGATCGTGTTCAGACACAGTGTCAATTTTAATCTCTTAGGTAAAATTCCTTTATTAAGCTTTTGTGTTGTAAGATGAAACATTTTCAATATTGTCTTCTTAATTTGCAGTGTGGACTCCAATTGCCGTGACTGTGTTTCTAGTAGCTGTTGCAACTCTGTGTAAAGAGCAAGGGATAACGGTGGTGGGGATATGCTGCGTGTATGAAGTATTTATTGCGCAAGGGGTAAGATGTCATTTAAATTTAAATTTGATTTCTTTTTTAATTTCTCTGAAGAGCTATCAAACACTTGGAAACATGATATTTCAACACTGATTTTGTCAGTTCAGGCTAATTCTATAGTTCTGTTAATGTTTGGAGGTGTTCTTTTGACTCAACTGATGTTTAAAATACATGGATCACTGGGAGGGAAGCAAATGTCTTCTAAGTTGTCTTTTGCATGCCATGCAGAGATACTGCCAAATCTACTTGATGAAGAGTCAACATATCTTAGTGAAAACCAAAGGTTTTAGTTGGTTGAGGTTTGCAAATACAAGCATGTAACAGTCTTGGCTAACGTCTGAGGTGCATAAAGATGGGGTGTTGGTTGTTTTTAAATCCTTCAGGAAAAATAGAGAACATACAGTCTACAATCCCATTTCATCATTTGCTTATGAATAACCAGATGTTTTGGAGTAGCCTTATTTAAGTAATACTTTAATGAAACTTATTTCTCTAGGAATACTTGTAGTTTCTAATCTGATAGGATTCATCTTGAGCATTGATTAAGTTCCTATTAACTTTTGTTTGGAGAAACAATTTTCCTGCAGTTAAATAATTTTTGTATTTTCAATAGTCAAACCATATACAATTTAAAGAGGTATAGTTGCATATACTAAGATCATCTTTCTAATTTACCATTCTTCAATTATTTGACAAAATATTTTGTAAAAGCAACAACAGTAAAGGCTGAAATATATGCCAAGGCAAACTTCAAGGCTAAAATGTCAAAATCACATTTTTGTTCTTGAAGGAATATGTTTGTAATTATCGGCCTTGTATGCCTAATCAATAAACACGTAATTTTCAAACTAGATTTCTAAGGAAGAACTTCAAACCACAACTTCTCTTACATTTACTTTGAATATGATCCTCAATTCCATTAAAGTTTTAAAAAGTTCATGTAAGTCAGTTGAGTTGAAAAGATGAAATCCAAACTGGGACCTGAACTGAGTTTGACTATTTCTCAAAACCCTATCAATCCCTGAATTTTAGTCAGACGGTGTATGTGAAGCAGTAAGTCATCATGAAGACAAGACATGAAGACAAAAGAAAAGAAGTTGGCACACAGGGAAGAAATTAGGGTATATAATGTGCAAGATCATAATTTTCATGCAGCGAGGACAGATGGGTTACTGCAGTAGAGACATAAAATAGAAACCCTGGGCTAATCAAGAAATAAATTGTATTTCTACTGTACCTTGATATTTTGTTCTTGGGACAGGTTTTCAAAGTGACTAATAATTCTAAAAAAAATTTGAGCTCTGTTTGAAGATGGTACACATTTTTTTATCTGTCAGTGAAAATATGGCAGTACACTATGATAGTGTTAGCAATAATTTTTAAATAGAATTATTTTTATTAGAATGGTGGACTTTGGGGACGGGCATATGAAACCTCTGCAAAGCTGAATTAAGAAACTATTTGGAGAGTGCATTTACATAAAAACAAGATTAAAAAAAAATACCTTGTATTTACCTCAGTTAATGAATACACTTATTAAAAACACCTTTTCCTTTGCAGTATACCTTGCCAGTGCTGTTGGACACAGCTGTGCAGATTCTTCGAGGGAAGGGCAGTATTCCTTTTTCCATGCTCCAGACACTGTTGAAGCTCATAGTACTAATGTTCAGTACACTGCTTCTTGTTGTTGTCAGAGTCCAGGTTATCCAGTCTCAACTTCCAGTGTTTACAAGGTAATAGGAAAATGTCTCTTATTTACAGATACTGATACATAAGATGTGGCTTAACGATATCTGAATAAAATGGCCAAAGATACATTACCTGAAGAGTCTATTGTAGAATTGCTCTTCCTATTGTAGAATTGCTGTACAATTCAACAATTTTTGTCAAATTATTAACTGGTATATTTGACTACGTGTTGACACAAATATCCAATGTATCCAATGTATCTGAGTATGCATTAATTTTTAAAAAACGTTTGGTTGTTAATTGGCTCTAATAATCCAAAATTAAGTTTTACTACGGAAGTATTTTTTTATTGGCTGTGTGTTTGAGCCTTGGCTGAGTACTTCAGAACTTTTAACAAGTTTTTCCTTGTCTACATATGAATAATTTCTTTGGTTTTAGACATGTATTATACAGAAAGCATGCTTAACTTCAGATACTGTGCCCGAGGATAAATGTATATGAGTACTGGTAGAACTGAAAAACTGCAATTTAACACTGTAAAATGTAAAGTAATGTAAAAATACAGCAATCAAATGTTTTTCCCTGAAAGATCAGGCAAATTTTTAAAAACATAACAAGGACCATTGACCCCAGCTTGAGGAAGAGTGGTGTAAATCACTGAAACATGCTGATCATATCCCAAAAAAGTTTCTTAAAGATTCTTGGAGGAGATTCTGTCCTGTGCTAAAATGCATCATCATGTGTGGTTCCCAAATTGTGTGGTTCCTGACAAATGCAGGAAGATTGGGATATTGTTCATGGCTGTAATTGGCAGTTCTAGCTATGAATCTAAAGACTGCTTGCTTCTGGTCGTAAAGGCAATGAAGACCATAACGTGTTTTCATTAAAAGCTCCTTTTACTCCTTTATTTTGCTTTAGGTTTGATAACCCAGCTGCTGTAAGTCCATCTCCAGCAAGGCAGCTGACTTTCAACTACCTCCTCCCTGTAAATGCTTGGCTGCTTCTCAACCCCTCAGAGTTATGCTGTGACTGGACAATGGGAACTATTCCACTTGTGGAGTCTTTATTAGATGTTAGAAATGTCGCCACCCTTACATTCTTTTGCTTTCTGGGATCTTTGGTTGTCTTCAGTCTCCGATATCCTGGGGATTCCTCCAAGACCGTACTGATGGTATGAATAATGCATGTTCCATTTTTGTTCCGCTCTCCCCAAGAATATAACTGTCTCAGGATATTTGATCATATGTCTAGTTTGTGGTGACCCGGTCATGCATCTTCTCTTGGGCTAAAATGAATACGTAAGAAAAGATAAAAAATCGTTGTAGCCATAAACCTGTTAAACTGCAGTTAAAGTTAACTATGTTTACTCTGTCAGGGATGAGATGTAGAAAAAGAGATGAGAATAAGTATGGCTATTGTTATTAATTTGCCAAATGTATTGTGGCTATTCTCAAGTTTTCAGAACTTGGACAGCAAACTGGGGTTTTCAGTAGAACTTAAATTTGGGGATCAGAATGTGTTTCCATCCTTCAAACTCTACTTAAATGTCAATAGTTATTCTTTTATTGTTTCTTTTATTATTCTAATTATTAGCAAGTAAATTGATTTTTTGCTGATATAAAAGGACATATTTTGGCATTTAGGTATATAAGTTTTCCCCCTTTTTTCCCCTTTTATAATGAAGGCACTTGTCTGTAGTCTATTCCATATTCTAAGGCAAAACTAAGTTTTGTCAGCTATAAAATCACTTCCTGTTTTTCACTAGTATACGACCTTAAAATTGAAATGGATTCATAGGAAATAATATTTTGGAGGCAATGGAAAGGAGCTAGTGTTTTTCACCCAAAAAGACAACATTTTCATTGTGGCTATTGCAAAATTCACAAGGTGAATGATTAACTGATACTAACTGATACTCTCATTAAGTCAGTGGTGCACTTATGCCTGCAACAAATCTACAGGTATAAATCTGAGCTTGCCTCAGAAATACTGTGCTTTTTTTTAATGTGTAACTCTAGCCAGCGGAAGTTTCAGATGGGTGGGAATATATATGCACAACTTAAAGCTATGAATTTCTTTGCTAATCAGCAGACCAACTTGGATACGTTTCAAAGAGACCTAACATTATAGTTCTAATACATTTTTTTTTGTCTTGTCATGGAGCAAGGCAGATTGTTTCACTAGAAAATTCATGAAAATACATGATCTGTATTATAGCTGGTGAAGCTTCTAGTCCTGAATTTGGAAACAGCATATGAACAAAAGAGATTTAGCTTATTTGTATAATAAATGTGCAAGATGACATACCCAGAAAATCAGTTTAATGCTATTGGACGATATGTATTTCAAAACTAAACATTGTGTTTAAAAAAAAATAGTTCTGTAGTACTTAAATATAAATAAATAGTTTAATCTTCCTTTTCATAGAAGCTGAAACATTTTTATCCAGTGTACTGATAGTAGTGGAAATGTGTATGGGGAGCAGTACACCCTTTTTCATAAGATGGCTCTTGAACTTTATTTTCCAACATTTTCCTTTAGCTCCTAACTCGTAAAGTTCAGAAGAGAAAAGGGTCAGTGTTTTCAACATTAGTTTTTGTTCAAGGGCATTTTTTTCTTATTATTCCAAGTGGTTTTTATAGCAAGGGTCTTCTGAGTTTATTCAGCTGAGCCTGTGATCTACAGTGTAGCTTAAACACAGTGTAATCACTGTTGAACGAGTTATTTTTGTTTCATATATACCTTTATTGTGTATATAACCTTGTGTATGATGCGGATTTTTTCCAGATGTATCTAAATGCCTGAAAGCTAATCTCTTAGATGAGAATGCAATATAAAATATTGAAAATGAATTGTTATAACTTGCAACAGCACTGGAGGCCAAAAGCCGTTTCTGCCTACCAGTAAACCATTAATGTCTTGACGTAGACAGGATATTGTGTCATGGGAGAGAGAGCAAGAGAACAGTTTCTTCACTGTGCCTTTCTCTTATTAGAGAGATCACAGTACAGTCTTTAAAATGAAGAAATTGAATCTCTGTTTAGTGAAACCAACTTATACAGTTTATGGCAGTTTTCCAGGTAACTATGTTGAAATGCTGTTTTTTTAAAAACTTTTTTTTTTTTTTTTTTTTCCACACTTGGTTCTCAGTTCTTCCAATAAAAGGCTGAATTTGTGCTAGTCAAAATAAATTAGTTCCCTGGCAGGTAGAAATTTTAGTCTGCATGGATGCTACCTAGTATAAAGGTGTTTTCAGCACAGCATTGTTGAAAGCATGACTGTTCACACTGGTTTTGAACTCTTAATGAGCATCACTCTGAAGGAGTCGTAAAGGGCTTTGTAAAGAGCTTCTGCCTTTAGAAATCTCAAGCATGTTTTGGCTCTTCTATTAGCCCCATTAGACCCTCAGGTCTCATGCTGAAGCCTGAACTAAGGGAAAAGTCTCAAGTTATTTTTGTTCATGGTATCAGAAACAGTACAACTTTAAACCTGCTGCAGAAATAAAGATTTTTATTTGGACTTTGCAAATCAAATGCGAAGGAGATGGATCCAAAATGCAAAAGAGAAGGGAGGCCGCAAGTTTATCTTAACATGTCCTTCTGTATTTGCTGATGTGGATTTGGATGTGGGTGCTGTACATCTTGAGGGACAAGACAAAAATAGATTCCTCTTCCCACTTCCACAAGTGACAGTGGACGTTCCACAGTTCTCCACAAGTCATCTCACAGGGTGAACTCATTAATGAGAGATGGAAAAGTTGAAGGACCCATTTTCAGCCAGCATCTGTTTGATACAAATCATCTCCACAAAGTATAACTCAGGTAAGTGGGTGCATTGTGTTCTACTTTGTCATATTTTAGTTTTGCTGTAGGTTCTAAAATTGCCTTTTTGAAATAACAGTATTGGGAGAGGGCAAAACAGATTAATTGTTTCTTCAAAGTAGCCAAGTTATTTTACTAACTGACAATATTAAACTAACAGAAAATGGGATTGTGTATTATAAATCAGAACACATGCTTTGGCAGGTTGATGTCATTATGCTGCTTGAAATAATCAATTATTTTGACATTAATGAAGGACATGCCCTAGAAACAATGTATGAGGAATTAAATTCTCTTGTATTTTGTATTTACTTTATCCCTTTGAGCAGTCAGAAAACTTGACTATCAGGCTAAGTGACCTTTTTAAATAATTTACAATATAAATATTGAAAATGTTTAGTACAATGAATAGTACAGATTTAGAATTACTTTGGCTTTTCCCTAAGTTTCCGAATCAGACTGTGATCATGGCTTTTGTTTTCTAAATTAAATCTTTTGGGTTAGACGCTCCTCTGTTGGCTGGCAAAATTTTAATACAAGCTTTCTATCTCTGTTGATACTTGCTAAGTGTCCCAAACAAGTGCTTTACCATCCTTTCTCAGCCCTCATTTATGATGAGACAGCACTCCATGCTACTCAGCCACAAACCTTGGTGGCTTTTTACTGTGCAAATGTCAGGAGCAGACAGGTATCCTTAAGCTTCTTGGAGAAAGTTTTTGTGTTTTTAAGTGATTTATCTACCAAGACATTGGTACTTCTGAACTTTTCAATATTTATTTCTGTACTCCCCATGCTTATATGTCAGGCTTTGAAATGTTTTCTTGTGAACATTTTGAATGGTCATTTAGCAGTTCACTTACTCTTCATGGTCATCATTTAGAGTTCTGTCACATGCTTTTTGCTTCCTGCATACTGTGAATGTTTCTGTCTCTTTTATGTTTTTCAGTTGCCTTGACTGGGATATTTTTCAACTGAGCTTTGCACCTGCTGAAAGACAGTGATACAGAGCACAAATGAACAGAAGAGAACAAATTTTTATCTGCGCTGGCGCTTTGAGTCTGATGGTTAAGAAATTATATTTGAAGGACAATATACTGAGGAGAGGCAAGGGGACTGAAAGAAGTTGAGCAAAATGTTGCATAACGTTTTGCCATCAGAAAAATTGAAGAGAGCTAACTAACCATGCCAAAAACCTTAGATTCATGGACAGTCCTTTTTATTAGGTGTTATTTAAGCATATGTACAAACCTTACACATTTTAAAGTTTACTTCACTGTGAATAACTTTTAAACAAAAGATCTCCAAAACAGCACTTTTTTTATGGTAAAGCACACTTGGAACTTGCTTTTGTAGATTCACCTTTGTAGTATTGCTTGTGTTCAGCTACTGGAAACAATGAAATACAGAATGACACTAACCCTCACTTAACCCCCAAAATATGAAGGCATTTCCTGTAACTGGGTGAAAGAGTGATACAGAAGACTGACTTGGGGATAGCATGATGGATTCCTGCATTTCAGAGTGAATTACAAAAATCTATATTAAAGTTCCATGTTAGAATTTTTACTTCTTGATGAGATAGGTTGGTAGGTGCTCTATAAGGAGCATGTGCTATAAAAATGTAAAGGATAAAGGTATGGGAATGTGAAATGGCATTAAATTCAATTCTCTCCTCAAGTAATCAACATATTCTCTACGTATTATGCTTGTAATTTCCTTAAGGCTCAATTATTTATTTTTTCTGTAGCTTAATGAATTGCTGTAGACCACTTGATCCATGTTAATGGTACATGTGCATACTCTTGGCTCCTTGAGTAATGAGATAACATTTAATCAGTGTGGCATTTTTATATGTGAAATCCTAGATTCTTTCATACTGGATGTGTTGACTGTTTTAATATACAAAAGACAGTTCTTCTTACCTAGACAGAAGATGACAGCCAATTATATAGCAAATTTCTAAAAAAAAATCCTTTTTACTTTATTCAAATAAATATTATATTTCTGTAGTTTTTTTTTTGTTTTTGTTTTGTAACTTGGAGACCATATATTTAGAATTAATTAATTGTAATTATTTAATAATTGAAATAATTTATTTGTAATTATTGGTCATGTCCAATTTGTTTGTAGCAGATGGGCTTCTCTGTCTTTTAATGTCTCCCCCAGGCATGCACCTTTTTGTTAAGATGTCTGTCAGAAACCTAAGAGCTCCAATTAACGCAGTTGATAAGTTCCTTGTCATTTTCAGTATTTTGGGGTGCCTGTAGTATAGCACCTAAACATGGATGTTAATTCAATGGTTGCTTCTGATTTTTGTTATTCAGATTTTTAATAGAAACTAAAAATGGAATTGTAAAATGAATTTGTTTGCATCATATAATTGTTAATTATTACGAAAGACAATCTCCAAGGTTTTAGGTCTGCCATATTTTTGTATGTGGAGCTGGTTTGAACACTGGTTTGAATTTGACCTTTGATCCTAGCATTGTGTCATACAGCTGCTCTTTTCTGTAGTACAGAAAACCAATTACACTAGGCTGCCTAAGAGTGTCATTGGTAGGGTCTAACCTGGCATGTTCAGAGTGGTCTCAATGTAAAACAGATCTTTATACGTAAAAGAAAAAAAAAAAAAAGACATAGATCTACCATGTATGTCAGACTTTGTTTTTTTTTGCTTTTGTAATTGCTTTATAATTTGTCTTTTGAGTACATTCTGTCACTGCCTAATCTTACTTACTAATTAATTTGCATTTCTTTTCTAGGCACTCTGCTTAATAGTACTACCCTTCATTCCTGCATCAAACCTCTTTTTTCCTGTTGGATTTGTAGTAGCAGAACGTGTGCTATATGTTCCTAGCATGGGATTCTGCATTCTAGTAGCACATGGATGGAAGAAATTATCAAATAAAAGGTACAGTAAGTTTATCTGTAACCAGTTTAACTCATTTCTCCTAAATTAATAAAAGACAGGGATATTTATAACTGCGGGCTTTCCCAATAGGGCTTTAACCAGTGTGAATTTATGATGTTACAGGTCCTGTTCTGCATCAAGTTCTTACTGAATGCAGAGTAGTGACCAAGGGTAACTGTTTGGCAGTCCCGTGGTGTGAGCAAATGACAGCAAGGAACTTAGGAGACCAGCGGATATTTTTTAATTTATAAACTGATATGTACCATCAGCAGTGTTGCTTTGAAAATGTAGTACACTGGCTGCTCTTCCTGTAGAGGAATTTAGTGCTGCTTTAGGGGATAAACATATACTAAACAATTTATTAGGAAAAAGCACTTTTGCGTAATCAGATAGTTTGAATTAAATTTACCCATATGTATGTTGGGTGCAGTCAGAAGGTCAGCATCTTGAGTTAGTCTTCTGATTAAGTACTCTTAATTATTTAAAAATTAATTATGATTGAGCTTCTTGCTACAAACAAGGTAGACTAGAAGTTATTTTTAGCTGTGCTGTGTGTGAAGTAAATTCATTAGCAAGTGTAACAGATAACTTCAGTCTTTTCAGTCTGTGCCACAGTCTTGTGAAGCGTCAGTGATGTGAGGTGAAAGGATAATGGATAATATATTTCACCTATATTTCACCTTTCACCTTGTGAGGTGAAAGGATAATATATTGAATTCATTTATACAACCAATCTTGCTGAAGTTCACTGATTTCTTTGAAATTTTTGTGACATCATTAATCAGATTTTATCATGAGTTCATGGCCCTTAAGCTTTTTTAGTTGATAGCAGTTTGCCATATTAGGTCAAACTATTTCACCAAGTAGAGATACATATATATATATATATTTAAAATTATTTTGGAGCAATCAGTTTAAAATTTGGTTGAGCTTGGATTTGGAGAGAGAACCAAATTGTAAGAAGAGGGTAAACATTACAGGACCTTTGTTTCACAAATCACAATTTTTTGTATTTCGGCTTTTATTACAGGAACTGAATGAATAGGAGTGCAGGAGGAGTTTTAAATCTGATGGAGAGGGGAGATACCATAGAGCATTGATCCTTTGCCTCTTAAGAAAAATAGTCCTTACGATACTAAATACTGAGATTCTTCCACTAGACCTACCATTGTTGTTATTCTGAGGGTATTCGGAGGTTCATTTAAAAACAAAAACTGCAAAACTTATTTTTCAATACCTTTGAAACCAAACACTTTAGAATGCAAGGTAGCTTACATTACACATCACTACAAAATGGACTGCCTAAATATCTCTTTTATGTAAACATACATGGTATTTTATGTTTTAAATCATTTTTAAGGATTAGGCAAAAAAAATTCTTGTCTAGATATGATTTACACTTCATTCAAAGGTGACTGACTAAGGTTTATGTAATGCATGTATATCAGTCTGCAGCATGTGAAAATACCTTCATTACTGATAAAATTTTCAGGTTTTAAGTGCTAAGAATGTACATCAGAACTGCTCAGTATTTGTTTAACTAAAAAATGACTTAGATAAGAATTTCTCCTTTGAAATTTCTGCTCTGAATGCATGTTTTGCATGGACCTTAGGTTTTCTAGTGTCTTGTACGTTGTAAATGCTTCCTCCTGAGCTGGATGCTCTACCCTTTTTACCCTAGTGCCATACTTCTGCTCATCTGGACAAACTGAAAGGCAGCCAATCCCAGTATATGTTGTTGTCTGCTGTTGTTAGAAGTGAGGCCTTGCAGGATAACTTGTGCTAATTGGTGCTGCCAAAGCTGACAGCAGTGGATAAGGAGAAATTGGTGATACCCTGTGGGAGTGAGGGGAAAGTATTATCACAAATCCCACTACGAAGTGGCAAAAATAGAAGTGTTGTGACAGAAAGCAAGGATCCAGGAGAGGACAGATAGGGAGGAAAATGAGGCAACAGCATGGCTTACTACAAAAATATTGCAAGTCAGTGCTCTAAAAAGTCTCACGATGTGGAATACACTCCTTGCTTTAGAAATGGGGGGGGGGGGAGAGGGGAGGGGCTTTTTCATGAGCCTGGTGGGGATATGGATTATTGCATGTCTCAGTTCTCACCAGCTGCTTTGTGGTGCTGGAATTCCTCTCACTTCTGCTGCTCTACTTTTTAATTTATTTTAAAGCAAAACACAATAACCACCACCAACAAAAACAAGCACAGTCTTGCGTGTGCAATATTTTGTATATGAGGGGAAAAGCTTCTGTTTTTCTGTTAAACCCCTGTGAAGTACACGGGAATGTGAACAGCTAAACCAAGAAGTAGCTGGCAAAGGTGGATAGTTATGTCTACTGCAGAATGATATTTTTAAAGCTTTTTAACAAAGTCATGTTCATAATTGGAGGAAGACTACTAGATCTTTATGGTGTTTTTCACATATAGATCTGAATTCAGAGACCAAATGGTCATTCTGTTAAAGTTTGTTTTATATCTGGTGTAGTTAAACCAAGCGATATTCAAACTCCAGAAAATAAACTGCAGAAAATCTAGAAGATTGTTGCTGACAAGCTGGCCATAGAGTGTGATTTGTGCTCCTGATCTGCAGCTTTTAAAATAAAATATAAGCTGTTCAAGAGGCACTGAACCTTTCTCCTACTAAGGTACTACCGTTGCATTGTGTTTACTTAAGGAGCATTGGGTGGTCTCCACAGCATACCTCTCTGATAAGAGTTATGCTACAGTGTGGGAAAGGTTGGTAATGCATTCAGTAAAGAACTTGTGCAGAATCACCTGATACTAAATGAAAGGATAGGATGACATGTTAGTTTTTCTCGTTTCATTTTTGAAGCTATTACATTTTATACAGTGTTTTGAAGAACTTCACTGTTGGACATCGTGATCATGTTCATTGTCTAAGATTACAGATAAGGTCTGAAAAGCAAAAGTAGTTTTCCTACATTTTTGTTTCACATTATATTATGTGGATTGCATTTGTTTTTATTAAGCAGATTGCATAGTGACGCAAAATAAAAAAAAAGACAAACAGGTGAATAACTTGAAATTAGACATTAGATTCCTTTTAAATTTTGGACTGCTACAACTAATGTTCAGGCAAGTTGGAATATACCATTCACAAATATGTTCTGCACGTTTTTTGCCTCCTAGGATAGGAGATATTTTATTTAGTATACATAAGAAATGTTTGTGTGCTTTTAACAAATCTTTTATTTTTTATTTTTAATAGTGTACTAAGAAAAATTTCTTGGGTTTGTTTGGCTGTGGTACTATTCACGCACGCTTTAAAAACACTGCACAGAAACTGGGACTGGGAATCAGAATACACATTGTTTATGTCAGCTTTAAAGGTACTGTATCTTATTTGAAAGGGATAATGGAAAATTGTGTTGCTGTTCTAAAAAAACGTTGACTGCATTAGAGCATGATAAGAATGGAGAGAAATTTTATGCTTGTTTTGCCACTTTTATTTCTATGTTGACAGTATCTAATTAGTAGCTTTTGGGAATGCTTTATAAGCAGTGTGATGCACACATGGGAATTCATGCACAAGAAACGAGAATTTTTTCTTAATGTGTTAAAACAGTTGAATGTATTCTCTTAACTGAAGGTAAACACAATATGTTTGAATACAAAATCTACAAAAGGTTTGCATAAAATTGTTTCTTTAAATGTACATATGGCGTGATATGATAGTTTGAACAACCATCTATTCATTTTTTGATAATTACATTTTAAAATCCCTGGAATTTTTAGGTACTAATGACTAGAATAAATGGATGTTGAGCAGGAAGTTCAATGTAATTGTTCTGTATGTGCTGTTTTGTTGTTCTTTACACATAGGAACTTCATCTTTCATATGCTTTGTGTTTTTCCAACTTCAAGATTTAGTTGTAAGAAAATCAAATGCAGCTTAATACGTTATATATTGATATCTTTTTGTTGTTGTTTTTAGGTGAATAAGAACAACGCAAAACTATGGAACAATGTGGGGCATGCCTTAGAAAATGAAAAGAATTTTGAAAGAGCTTTGCAATTCTTTATACAAGCCACCCAAGTGCAACCAGGTAAAACCTCTGACTAGCTGCCACTGAATGGCTTCTCCCTGCTCCTAATATGTCAGGATGCTTAGCTTACATAACAAAACATTCTGAATTACCAGTTTTTCACCAACTGAACAGCTAACAAGGCCGGTTAAATGATATGTGGTTTTTCAGTGTGATGAATATATTGATGAGTTAGTATTACAAGTTAATAAGCTCCTCCCCCAAAAAATCTTCAGTGAAAGTTTCTTTCTATAGAAAGATGCATATACTTTTCATTTAAAGCCATTATTTCAGTTCATTCAAAAATATCATCATCCAACCTGTAATTCCTTTTGAAGTATAACTATTATTTATATTTAATTTTCTTACTTAATACTAAGGAAGAGTATGAAAAAGATATCTAGGATGTATCCAAGAGCACATTTATTCTCTTTTGCATACTGTTGCAAAAGAATTTCTAGGTAGTACTGGACAACCTTTCCTTTTTCTTTTTAGAAACCTAGTAAATAACTTTCAATTTATGTGCCTCTACTATAGCAAGAGATTAGACATATACATGGAAAATTTACCTACAATTTTTGACCTTTTCCCAAGTAACTTTATGACACATCTTTTGGTTTACGGTTAAATTATTAGCTTCATAATTCATGTGAAAAATATTTTTTTTTTGCTAGTCTTTATGCAGTACCTGTATTTAATGCAGCTCTCAAGCATAGATATTTTTTGTGATACTCAGTGCATGAAGTATTTGAAGTTTCACTCTTTTCTTTGTTAAGATGATATTGGTGCCCACATGAATGTAGGAAGAACTTACAAAAACTTAAACAAAACTAAAGAAGCCGAAGAATCATATATGATTGCTAAATCATTGATGCCACAGGTAATTAGAAACTACCACCATAGGAGGGAACTCTTTCAGACCTTATATTCTTGATACAACTTTCTTATTTTTTTGTTGAAGCTGCATGTTGCTATATGCTCTCTCCCCTCCTTCCCCCCAAAGTTATCTCTTAAAAGAAAAGGTGACACGCAATCGTAGCTCTTTAAAACATGCTTGGACCTTCTTTGCTAAAAAATATTTTAAGTTACTTTTAATATTGTTTTAGATTATTTTATGGCTCAAATTGAGGATACAAAATAATAATCAAGTTACCAATGTGCACTTACAGTTTCTAATCACAGTGGGTTTACTTTAATATCCAGATAATTGATGATGATCAGTTTCTGAGCCCACAGAAGTCTTAAATGCAGTGTTGGAGGTGGGAGAAGGCAGTTGCAGCCGTGACAAAAAAATAATAATTTGAAAATACTTTTAAAAAACTGTCCTCTATTACCTTTACCATTTGTAAAGTTGTATTTATACCTAGTAAGTATTACTTTAGCTGTTTAAGAGAAGAGCAATATTTCTGGGGCAAGGTAACAAACATTAAGGGCAAAATGAGACTGACAAGAAAAATCCCTTGAGTATAACATTAAAAAGCTTGCACCATGAAACAGTATGAAGATTCTAGTAGACAGTACATTGGTTATAATTCCATAGCATTTTCATCTTTCATGTAAATTTTTCATCTGCTCTGTAAGTGGATGGTAAAATTGTGCTTACACTGAACTAAAGGGTTTAAAAAAAAGGATTGTCTGATAGAATGTCATTTTAAGCTTTAAGAAATACTCTTTGTATGAATGGGGAAAGTTTTACAAGATCTGGATGGTTGTTAATGGCCATTTGCATGAGGCAAGTTAAGTAGTAACAGCTTAATTGATAACTTTTGTATCCTTTTTTTTTCACGTGGGTGATTTTCCACATGTTCATAGAATTAAGAAGACAAAATATTTTGTTATGTTTTTATGATTTTTTTTTTCTTGGAGGAAGAGCTGCTATTTGTTAAGTGGCTGTAGACTGTCCAGTAGTACCCTAAAACAAATGCAGCAGGCTGAAGAGTAGTTCTGTACTGATTTTCTTTCATATTTTTACTCTTTTTTTTTTTTTTTTGGTACATATATTATTTCTGGCAGATTATTCCAGGTAAAAAGTATGCAGCAAGAGTTGCTCCTAACCACCTGAATGTTTATATTAACCTTGCAAACTTAATTCGAGCAAATGAATCTCGCCTTGAAGAAGCAGATCAATTATATCGACAAGCAATTAGTATGAGGCCAGATTTCAAGCAAGCTTACATCAGCAGGTATTTTCTAATTTTAGAGATACATATTCTTGAATGTACATTTGTGTATTTGCAGTGCTGTGAACACTGTTTAGTTCATACAATTGCATTAGCTTCTGGAAATGATTTATTTTCATATAAGATGAAAATTTGGGGCAATAATAAATCATTTATGGCAAGTCTTGTTCTTACACATTCCTACTTCAGTGCGTTTCCACATAGTCTGTGTATTTGAACATTGTATAGGTAGATGCTTCCATTAGACATCTTTCTGAATAACATACTCAGATTTCTAATCTTGTTTAGTTTTGAACTAAAACACTTCTGATTACTCTGAATAATGGAGTTTTTCTTTG
Organism: Oxyura jamaicensis; assembly: GCF_011077185.1. Lineage (NCBI taxonomy): Eukaryota > Metazoa > Chordata > Aves > Anseriformes > Anatidae > Oxyura > Oxyura jamaicensis. The sequence continues at coordinate 49,010,443 of NC_048893.1, read as the reverse complement.
TTCTTTTGTTGAAAATGGTTCAGAAAAAGCAAGAAATGGGAAGCACATAAATGGGTGGCTAAATGACTGTGGGTTTTGAGGCTTCTGTCCATTGTTCTGTTAGTTGTGATTCTTCCTGGGACTTAGGGAGGTGCAGAGGTGTGTAGACTCCAGCTTTTGCAGTGTAATTACACAGCCAATATCAGGAGTCCATGATAACTCATGTATGTGGGTTCTTTTGTTCTGCTTATACATCTCCTGTATGTAAACTTCTCAGAGCTGAAAGCTTTGGGGGATGTTACATAATCACAATCCTGTGCTTTCTTGTGTTTAAAACAAAACAAAACTAGTATTACTAGTATTTCACATCTACTTTCTATAGGAAGATTAATTTCTTTTTTAAAAAGGCAGAAAAATGTTAACTATTTTTGTACTTCTATGAGTAAAATTTCTGAATATTAAATTTATTCTTCAACAGGGGAGAATTACTTTTAAAAATGAACAAGCCTCTGAAAGCTAAGGAAGCTTACCTTAGAGCTCTAGAACTAGACAGAACCAACGCAGACCTGTGGTACAACTTGGCAATTGTTTACATTGAACTGAAAGATCCAACAGAAGCCCTGAAGAATTTTAATCGAGCACTAGAACTCAACCCAACACATAAATTGGCACTGTTCAACTCAGCCCTGCTAATGCAGGAATCTGGTATGTTAGTTATTCCTTATATAAATATTATGTATTTATAGGATGCATATCACCTCTTTTTTTAATGAACTGATTTATTTTTGAAAAGTGGAAGTTTGTAGCATCATCAAAGAAACTGTTTATTGTAATAGTCATCTTCGTCGTTTATTGATAGTGCTTGGAATTTGTACAGATTGTACATATACCTTAGCTGATTAGCACCTTTAAAACTATTTTACAATAGAACATCTTATACATATAAAAAATAGGGGGTTACACAAAACTCTTCGTCAAAATTGTACCTATATAATAAAAAAGTGAAGTATGTATTATACTAATGTTTTGCATTTATATTGATTTCGTCCTTTCCTCATCAATTAAAAATCATTGACTTATCTGGGTTTTAAATCTAGTCTTGGGAAATGTGAATGTTTTCAGTTTCCTCTGAAATATTTCTGATTAGTATGAATCAAATTGGATTTTCATGAATTTGTTTTTTGTATGTTTAGCTTCTGTCTGTATGGGTAAATATGGCTGTCGCCATATAAAAACTGTTGCAAAACATAATTAGGAAGTGACAAGTAAGGTTTGTTTCCCTTTTTCGTAGGGTAATTTACCATCCCAACAAGAGATAATAGAGTTGATTGGAGCTGATCCAAATGGATTGTTCTTGCTCTTCATCTCTTGCCACATTGTAAGTTAGGTAGTACAAGAAACGCCTTGTTTCTTGTCTGAAGTAGCACAAGGGGCTTCAATTGAGCAGAAGTGTTAGTTGTCTATTTTTGAGTACCCCATACTGGAAGAAGGTACTCTTTCAGGAGGTGGGAGGAGGTTAAAATCAGGTCCCTAATCCCCCATCCTTCAGTAAGTCTATGCCTGGAATTCGTTATTAAAATATATTCACTGAAATACTAATTAAAGTAGCACAGATTACAAGCTAGGATTCCTGCTATTATCAGACAATATTATTTTTATACTTTATTTTTTAAACAATTTGATGCAAAACAAAATGTTACAGATTTTGTTTTGAAATGATAATAATGATAAGGTATTATAGCCTGGCTAAATCAGACATCACCCTATGTAATCTCTATCAGTATTCTTTTCAGTATGTCTTTAACAAAATGAGGTCTTCTAAGTTTTGAGAGGTGATTTGTCAGAACTGACAACTTCTCTGCATTCCAGTTGCTCACTCATACATGAAAATAATCCCTGTTAAACTTGTAGAGACACCTTTTGTATCTGTTCTACCGAACCTAAATATAATTTAACAGATAATAGGATAATGATGCTGACTTTGGCTACAAGTCAGCTGTAAGTAGTTTTGTCCTGTAAAGGATGTAAATGTCATTTAATTTTGCTGCTACACGGCACAAATAAAAAGTAATATTGTAAAACCTTTAACTTTCACAGAAGTTATATTTTAATTTGTTTAAGAATTAGCACTTTACTGGCCAGGCCTAAAAATACTTCAGTATAAATCTATAATTAAATGCATTTTCTGTCATTTAGGTGATGCTCGGCTTAGACCTGAAGCTAAACAAAGACTGTTAAATTATGTGAAAGAAGAACCACAGGACGCAAATGGCTACTTCAATTTGGGTATGCTGGCAATGGATGACAAAAAAGATGTGGAGGCAGAGGCATGGATGAAGAAAGCCATAAGGTTACAGCCCAACTTCCGAAGTGCTTTGTTCAATTTGGCATTACTTTATTCTCAGACATCAAAAGAATTGATGGCTTTGCCTGTCCTGGAAGACCTACTGAAATACTATCCTGATCATACCAAAGGTCTCATTTTGAAAGGAGATATCCTTATGAACCAAAAGAAAGATATAGCTGGAGCAAAAAAGTGCTTTGAAAAAATTTTGGAACTGGATCCCAACAATGTACAAGGAAAACATAATCTTTGTGTTGTTTACTTTGAAGAACGAGACTTAATAAAAGCAGAAAAATGTTTGGTTGAAACTCTAGCTCTGGCACCTCATGAGGAGTATATTCAACGTCATCTGAACATAGTTAGAAGTAAAATTGCATCACTTAGTGTTACAGAACAGTCATCGCTTCCAGCAGATGGGACTGCAACTACTGCTGCAGAAGAAAAAAAAAAATCATTTCAAAATTTGAAAGACGTAAAAAATGAGCAGAAAACATCCCAAGCAACAGCTGGTAACAATAAAGGGCAATCAAAAAATAAGAAACGAACAGAGAAAAACGGTATGGAAAAAGAGACTCCCAAAAAATCTACAAAAGAAATCAAAGATATTGAGAAAAAGAGAGTTGCTGCTTTGAAAAGACTAGAAGAGATTGAACGTATATTAAATGGTGAATAGTCTTTATCATGTCACGAAAGAGTAAGGAAGGAGTACTATTTTTAGTTGTTTAATGTGATCCAACTGGAAGATGGTTTCAGTGCATTGGAAATAGAAAAAATGTTGACTGCATATCATTTGGCAAGCAGTGAAAGTCATTACAATGCTTTATGTGAGAAGTACAAATTTAAATGTGGTGTGGGGTATGGATGGGGATTGAAGGGTAATGGGTTGAGAATAATCTTAAATGCAGAATCTTAACTGAGAAAATAGTACTCAAAAATCATAGTAAGTCAGGAGTATTCAGGAAGGCTACTTTCAAGGAATCCATGAAAAAAATGAGTGGTGAACTGATAGGATAAGCCAGACACTGCTGCTTTTCCACATAAAAATCTCTTTGGGTTAACATTTTCTACATTTCCATTTTACACATCAACAGTTTAAATCATTCTAGACCTTTGTTTGCTCTACGTGGAAAAGCATTTTTCCTTTTGTTATTTGTTTAGAGAGCTTATCAAAGTCAGTAAAGTGCCACTGGTTGTAGTATGTATGTGTTAGACCATAGGATGATGCAGCAGCACACTAAAATTTTCAATTGTGTTCTAAATAAGGAATGATATAATAACCTTTTAATTGTTCTTTACTTACAGTGCTAATGGTTTGTACTGTTTTACCGAATAGAAATCTTATGGTGCTCGTAAGATCTTTAGTCTATGCTTTACTTTAAAAGAAAACGTGTTTTTTCTTCAACTACCAAACATCTGGTTGTTTTTTAAAGTATATATATGGGGGAAAGAAACAAAACAAAAACCACCTTTTTTCCCTCTTTCCCTAGTTCATTGAATGCCGACAAATGCACTTTTGGTACAGCAACCAATATGCTGTGCAGTAGTCCTTGTCAACTTTGTATGGATGACTGTGGATTGACTCTTTTGTGTGGGAAGTTCTTCTTTGTTTATAGTAAATTGGCTTTATTGTTGGAACACTATTTTAAGCCTCATGACTTTTCACAACATTGATTTAAGCAATGATTGCTTATAACAATGTGATAATAATTAAGCCACTGAATTTAGCAATGTTTAACACAAGGAAATGTGGACAGTGTGCTTCCAAATACTAAGTTCTTTTGTTTCGACACTTTGTCATGGGTGTGTGGTTTTTATTAAATATTTATTTTGACTAGTAAAATATTCCATTTACAGTTTTCCACTAATGCATAATTTTTATTTCCTACATGAAATTATTTTTTGTAATTTCAGTGTTGCTTTTACCCTTGTGCAATGCATATATTTTTGTTTAAATATATTACCTATTACTGAAGTGTGATGCCTCCCTTAATTATGAGAAAGAAGAGAAGAGCTGGGTGGAGAAAGAAGTATAAGTGATGGGTTCCTTAATAACTTAATCATTAAATCTAATTCTTACTCTCCATGTTTTGTCTTATTTCACTATGTAGAAGTATTCCTTAGCAACCCTGTTTAACCATAGTCCTTTCTGTAACTGCTCAGCTTTCTGCCTCTGGCAGTAATCCAGCTGTAAGATGTAATGTTTATCTTAGTGGGAGGGTTCTTAAATGTCTGAAGGCCTTGCAGGGACCTTTTCTTTATTATGTATCATTTGTAATGTTACCACAACAATTGCTTGTATGGTAATAACTAGGAAAAGACTGTATGGGTTTTTAAAAACATGATCTAAAATCTGTGGACATAACTAGGTACCTGGTGTGCAGCCATTCCTCATACACAGGTTTTGAGTGTTCACTGTAGCACCAGGAATCTATTGACCACACCTTGAAAATTGCTGCTTTATCTTAATCTGTGAATAACTTGGATACTTGTAGCTAAAATGGTTATGTGGAGCTGTATAGAAACACTAAATTGCATATTAAGTCTTCCCTCCTGACCTTTGTTTTACAAATGAATTAGTCATTGTTCTGGGTGATACAAAGGAACATTCATTTGAAAGTGGAAGGAACTACGTAGTAAGAAAAGGTACTTTCTGTCTGGCTATGCAGGCCAAAATTCTGTTTTTGTTTTGTTTTTACTATTAAGAGTCTAGATTCCAGTTGCCATGCTGTTATCATTCAGTCTGTAAATTCGAGAGAAGAGGCACGTTCTCAGGTTCAGCAGTGGAGCTGCTCCCACTCTGCTCTAAAAATGACCATACCATACAAGTAGCTGCTCTTCAGGGACTAGCAAGAATTGTTAGATGTACTGACACTCAGAGGTGCCATCAGTTTTAACTAAATAGTCATTAGACTGGCATAAGCTAGAGTATGCTGGTGGTAGGTCTTTCAGTCTCTTATCATGTAATATGTGCCCTTTGTTTCTTCTAAAAAACATAGTAAAAGCAAGTATTTTGACTACTGTCAATATGTCAAATTGTATTTAACCTGTTTTAGGGTGTGTCAACCATTTTAAACTCACAGGAAGAATGTTGCAGTAAATAGAAGCAGTGTAACTGCTAAAAACAAACGACAACAACAAAAAGTAAAATTTTATGTTCATTCAAATCTGGTTTCTTTGAATGAATTAAGTTTTATCAGCTCTGCAGGGAAATAGTTGGGTATTATTAATAATAGGAACATTTTCCTACAAACAGGCATGTGCAAAGTGTCACAGATTGAAGTCACAAAGAATGAAGTGGGAGATAAATTCCTTTCAGTGTGCACTGCTGTTTGTCCCTTGGTTAGGCAACACTGGAAGAGAAAAAGTCAAGACGGGAGTAAAGACAGGAAGATTGCTGTAGATGGAGGGTTACATATAAGGAAAGCAAGAAAATGTGGTACGTGTGTGTTACCATAGACTGAATGAAATGTGAAGATTTTGTTTTCTGCTCAGTTGCAGTGACTTACTGAATTGTACCTTATTTTGAAACAGTGTAATTTCAATACATTTAAAAGGAAGATGATGCGCTGAAATCTTAGGTGAGTCTTGGCTTCAACCTGAGAAAAAATATAGCCTATAGCAGCTTCTCATCCAGATCCTTATTCCCCACTGGCCTTCTGGTATGAAGCAGACAGACTCAAGATCCTCCTGCTCTGAAGAGACAAGGTTCTCATTGCCCATAGGATGCAAGAGATGCACATTCTTTGTTTTCCTGGAGCTACAGGACTGTTGTCACCATGTTGTTCCTAAATGAACATAAAACACTGACTATAGTAGTATGTTACTACTACTCTGCCTTTCTTCGTTTACCAAAAATAGCTGGACTGAATAGGGCCTGTGGGATACTGAGGCAGCCTCCCATTTAATGGAACTTCAGAACAAAGCACAGACCTGCTTTCTCAGTAGGTGTTGTCAGTTGCAGAAGTTAAGTACTTCAAAAGCTGCTCAAACATTTTGGCACTGTGCATATAGTCTGTCCAGCCCAGCATCCAAGCAGATTCCCCTTCTTCACATCTCAAGGGTATTACAAGACTAAGCACTGAGAGCAGCTTTTTATATGCAACAGTACAGTCTTCTGGTGCTTCAGTGTCAGATGAGGCTCTTGCAATATCAAACAGTACCTTCTACATAAATGCAAAGCTGCCCACATGCCTGCTTCCAGGGTACAGAGCTAAAGGCTGAGCATGCAGGCTTGTGGCATTTGTTTCTTCCTGAAATTTCATTTGGAAAGGCCTAATGGAGATCAAAACAATTCTAGGAAATTAGCAGCCCGCCCCGGGCTCTTGCATAGTTTGCATCCCACAAAGGCACAAGGAAGGGTCCCATATTGGGCAAGTGTATATGGTAGGGGCTTTTTTGTGCAGAGGTGGTGATCATCCACCTCTGCCTAGCCAAACGCATGGAGCTGCTACAGCAGAACTTGCTCCTCCTCGAAGGACCTGCTTCACCCTATGCCATGTAACCCAAATTGTGCCTCTTTGGCTTTCAACCTGGGAGTCCTGCTTTGCTTAGGAAAAAAGCCTGAAAATTGAAAGTCTGGAAGACACCTGTCCTTCTACCCATCCTTCACCTCACTTCCTCTACGTACAAAGCTTTAGCACTCTTCATGTATGTGTTTCAGCTGAGCAAGAAGAGCTTGTCCCCCCAAACCTCCAATTTAGCTTACAAAAAAAGGTAAGTAAACCATTCCTATTTGTGATCAAAATAGCATAGCTTGCTAGTTTACATGTATTCATATGCTACATTAAATTAAAATAAAATAAATTTAAAAAAAGATAAATACCACATTATTTTTATAGCATTCAGTGAGTGGTAGCAAAGCCAGTATTATTTCAAAAAGTTGCAAACTGCTTTCTGTGGTCTGATAGTCCCCTTCTACAAACCAGTGGTTTGTACGCAGAACTGAATGTATGTGTCTTTTGCAAACAGGCGGGGGAAAAAAAAAAAAAAGGAAAACCGTACACCTGTCTCTGTCAAAACAAAATAAATAAAAGTAAGAAGAGAAAGAAAAAATGAAAACTAAACCAAAACAACAACAACAAAAAGAACTTTCCACCTAATTATTCTGGGAAGTGAAGACTAATAAACTCTAACTTCTCTAACTTTCATGAGCTAGGAAAGAGTTACGGCTTTGATAAAATGTCTGTACAGAGGCACTAACAAGTTTTACAGCGAGTTTGGATGTTACATGCCTGTTTGGGTGAGCTGTCTTTTTCAGATGTGAGCAGAAAGAGAAAGAAATTAAATGTGTGGGTCTGTGGGGCTTTGTGTGAGACTACACCTTGATGTGGGAAAATCTACATATGCTAATGAGTGAAAGGGGCTGTGCTGGCAGGAACTGTAGTAACTGGTAGGTTGACAGTACAGACAAATTGGTATATTTTATATTCTTTTTGGGGGGGGGGGGAAATAAGCTTTATATGAGATCATTAATTCTGAGTCTTTTCTGAGCTGAAACTTTTACAAATATGAAGCCTGAAGGATTGTAAACAGAATATAAGTAAGCATTAAAGTAAAGCAGCTTGTTCAGATTTCCTACACCTATTCAGCATATACGTTTGTTCCTTGCGTGTAGTTACCAGCATATTGTCTTCTTAAATACATGTAGCAAGGTATTTTTAATTTGTGTATTCATCCACACACAATGAGAGTAGGTGGAGGAGGAAAATACAACAATTGCAGGATGTCTTACCAAATGTAGAAGTAATAATTTTTGATTTTTAAAATACCATCTTGAACATATTCTCACCTTTATTTGTTTTGCAATTGTTAGCCCAGTCCTATATTTTTGTTGTACACGATCATCATTAAAGCAGGGTGCTGTAGTACTGACTCACCAGTACTAAGAGCTTAAGTTCATGAGAGCTGATGCTTTCACAAAGGGATCAGCTTTTACCTTACCTCAGCCTTCAGTTGAATAACAGAGGCTTGCTTGTTTGTTTGGGCACACTGCATGTTTCACCTACAGGCTACCAGAAATCATGCATCTCAGTTTGCAAGGTATGGCAGTTTCTATGTAGATGTATGATGCCCATGGCAGGGGGATTGGAACTAGATGATCCTTGAGGTCCATTCCAACCCAAGCTGTTCTATAATTTTATGTTAAACATGTACCTTCTCATTAGCAGATAAAGACAGCATGATTTATGTTGTTCAGCACACCTGAAAGCTGTAGTGGGTAGAAGTGAGGAAGCCAATATATAAGAAGTGTTAAGTGTAATTGACATCCAGTAAGTATTATAAAAGGCATGTTATAACTGCTGTGCTTAGAAATTATGCAAAACTATGGTCTTGGCTTTAAAAAAAAAAAAAAAAAAAAAAAAAAAAAAGTTTATCAAGAAGCTTTTTTACTTTCTTGAAACAATTTTCAAACAGTTGAATAATTTAATGCCTGCAATGCTGGTTTTTCTTCACTTCTGTACATAAGCAATTAACTTTATTCTGCAAAACTACAAGCAAATAAAACAGGCAAAAGGAGATATTTGAGAGCTTAATACTCAAGAAATTCATTCATCTGTTTCTACAGATATTGCAAGAGAGCTAATCTGCAAAAATATTCATGAAAACATTTAAAGTTTTTGGAGTAATTTCATTCTGATCCATATGCATGAAACAGTTTTGTTAAAATACGATGTTGTGCAAAGATAAAAGCAACAAGGAAATTACGAAGATTTTAATTTCAATTGAGAAATGTAAATGATTCTTTAAGGTTTTCCAAAGATGTTTCAGTTATTTGCATTAGTTTAAATTCACAAGATTTGCCCTGTCTGCAGGACCTTTTCGTCTTGTTTCTAGCAGCTTTTGTTTTTTTGTTTGTTGAACTGTGAGTACAAAAACTGTCAGATGATCATTCAGTTTACAAACACAAGACAGGTTCTATATTTGTAGAGGATACCTAATACCTAGGGATTCTCTACCCTAACTACAAACCATCTCAACTTCAAAGTTTAATAAACCTGTTATATAGTTGTTTTCACTATATGCTGTTGCTTCTTCAGTTCAAAATGAAACGCTATAAAGGGACCGAATGTTAGGTTGAATTGGGGTAACATAGACTATTTCTTAAATACTTTTAGGTTCTATTTTTGTTCTCTTACATTCTTTTCATTTCTCTGGCACTGGTACTTTCTCACATTGCCAGTGCTTCAGGACAGAGGCTGTAAAGAGGAAAAGAAAAAAGAGAGGAGCTAACTGAAGGTTTTTAAGTCTTAATGTATTTATTACTGATAAACATCTGCAGTGTTCTGCTTTTGTTGTTGTTTTAAATATATATATATATATATAAAATCATGTCTGTCTTTGCTAAAGAAGTGGAACATGGTCACTTCAACTTTTGCTTGGAGGAGTGCTCATTTCTCTTTATTATTGAAAGCTATTATCATTGCTTTTTGGAACAGCAATGTAGAAAAACATCTTCAGGCAGTGATGACCAAATTACTGTTTCAGGTTATTATCTATTATGGAGCAGTCATATAAATCATGCAGAGGGTCAGCTAAGTGCTATATCTTGTGGTTTAGTTTGTTTACTGCCCAAGGTCTGGCAGTATCTTGAGAAGGTAGCAGTTTTACCACTTTGCTTCAAGGGGCAGCAACTGTTCATGCTATTGTTCATCTGCAACCCTGTTACCACTTCAGAGGTGAAAGCTGTTACCTTTGTACTTGTTATCTTTGTACTTGGCCCGTCTTGTTAAATGGAGGAGCAGAGGTAGAGTCAACAAGGTAAACTAGAACAAGATTGCAAGAAGGTCATGATTATATCAACAATAGCTGATGTATGGATAAGGATGAAATTAGGAGGCATCGTTCCATATTTCCATCCTGTTTAGCTCTTTACAGTTAGTTTTCCTTGAAGTCGTAGTAACAACTTTGCTGCAGTTCATCCAAGGAAGAATATAAATCTTAAGCACCAGTCTAATCCATGTTCTCCATGTGACAGGATAAATTGCAGTGCTCTTAGTAAAATCGCTAGTAGATACAGCCTCTGACCTGAGATCATCATCATCATAAAAGTATGTAATAATCTAAATTATAAAATAAATAAAACCATTGTTTCCATTATATATTGGCAAATGGCAATAAAGCATCTAGGATCATACAAAGCTTCTTAATTCTTTTGAAATATGAAGATTTTCACAATATGGTTTAACATCCCTCCCTGCCTGTAGGTTTCTTGATAAGAATCTGTTGCTTTTCTGCAACTGCATAATCAGAGGGGAAAAGAAAATTAAACATCAAATCCCATACTCACAGTTTTGGTTTTGTTTTTAAATGTAATTTAGGATTGTTTTACTTATATCCTGAAAAGCCTATATGTATAATTGCATCAGTGAAATTGCTGTGAAAGGCCACTTTCAGAATATCACAGATATAATGTGACAGGAAAGGTTTAAGAGCAAAAATAATCATCTAAAACTTTTTAACTCAAAGTTACAACTACTGTGTCAAAAGGTGTTTACTCCACAGATTTCTAGGAACTTGAATATATATCACAGAAATACCATTTCCAACTTGCTTTTCACTTTTCCTCTTTCTCTAAGCATTCACTTCTGGAGTCTGAAAGTGGGTTACATATGCTACAGTCTAATTTGGGGCGGCTGCTCTTAGAAGGAATTCTGCCATGTACCCAGTGTGGCTGTGGGCTGTAACATATGACGTGAACGGAGGCTGAAGGAGCTGGGTTTGGTTTTCGTAAAGAAGACAAGACTACAGGGACATTTTATTGCAATCTTTAACTCTCTGTAGGTACTTGCACTGAAGCTGGAGCCAGATTCTCCTCAGTGTTCCAGAGCAAATGTAATGGGCACAAGCTGCAACAAGGGAAATTCTAATTAAATGTAAGAAAAAATGTTCTTCAAGAACAATCGCTAAAGTGGAGTTGTGAGATTTCCATGTTTTGGAGATTTCAAACCTTGCCAGGAGTTAGATTTGACCAGCCGGGTCATACTTTGAAGTTATCCCTGCTTTGAGGAGGGAGTTGGGCCTCCAACTCTGGTTACTCTCATTCTGTTCTGTGGTTTTATTTGCATTATTGTGAGCACAAACATGCACCTTACTGTTATTTCATGCATTGCCTTCTGTAAACTTCTTGGTTTATGGAAGTGTGAACTTTTCTTGCATATCTGCAAGGCCTGCATATCTGTATACATCTGGCTGGAAATTTGTTAGTTAAATAGGCTGTGAACCTGCAAAGGGTGAGATTAATTAATCAAAAAAAAAAAAAGAAAAAAAGAAAAACAGGTAATTTAAAGGTTCTGGCTGAAAAAAAAAAAAAAAAAAAACTGCAGGGAAAAAAAAAAGCACAAACTGATATATGTTCAATTAAATGGAAATATGAAGTAGGCCTATTTCTGAAGTTTGGTTTGCAAAGGACAGATATTTCTTGAAGGTACAGTTGCATTAAGACAAAGGGATAAATTAAATATATGGGGTGTATATTAAATATATTGTGTTTGTAAAACAAAGTTCTGTGTAGATTAAGACACTATTTAATAGTTGATTTAACAGGTGAAGAAAATACTTGATACTATCTTTCTGCAATTAATCTCTGGAAAAAATATTAGCTAAATTACAGTTAAGTAATAGAGTTATTGGAGAGCCAATAAAAGTCATCCGAAGGGAAAACAGCCACAGGCAGCCCTGGAATATACAGCAGCACAGTAGTTAGCAAAAAAGTTAATAAGAACTTGCTACTCAACTTGTTCAATCTTGTCATTAATGGTCCTGGTAGAAATACAGTGAAACTGCTGATTGTACCAGTTGACAATATAAATTTGTATGTGCTGTCAATACAAGATAGGATGCTGTATAAAATCATGTATTAGGTCTGGTTTAGTAGAAATGGGATACAATTCAATAATAGATAATTATGCGCTCTGGTACTGGTATCAAAATTCTGTTGAAAGCTGGAGGTTTGTTCTTAAAACAAACAAACAATCAAACAAAAAACTACTCTGGAAATGTCCTACACAGCAGCATAAGTGACTTTAGTAATTTAGCCAGAAAATAAGGTGAATGTGATGAAGCTATCTCCAGCAGAAACAGAGTTGTTTTTACTACAAGATATTGTTGATGCTCATCTGGAATACTAACTTACTTTTGATTACCTATGTCCAAGGTTGATAAATACAAACCAAGACAAATATGGAAAATCTCAGCTGGGTGAATAGGGAAAGCAGGAGTCTTATCTTCTAGATAAGAGCTAGAACACATTATCTGAGGCTAAACAAGTCAAAAGGGAATGTGGTTATCAACATACTAAGTAGGAGGTTAAAAACTGGAAGAAAAAAATGGAAAACTACCATTTAGGCTAAAAGCCAATGTTTGTACGAGAACAAAAAGGAGAAAAAATATAAACAAACTCAGTCTGGAAATGAGGCAAAAGGCAGACTCTCAGAACAACATATTTGTGTCTATCTTTCAGAAAACAAACAAAAAAAATCACAACAAACCCCACCCACTAAGGCTATGAACAATTTTGAAAGTGAGTGCATTAGATACTACCTGGGATAATAAAGAATAAAATTTTCTGACCTAGGAGGTTCATTCTAATTTCATACTTCCTTAAAGCACTCTGAGCTAAAAAAAAAAAAAAATAAAATTGCATACGTTTAAATTGGAGATGCTCTTGTGAAAGTAATTATGCCTATTGCAAATTGACATATTTTGCTTGTGACATTGTTCTGCACAGAACAATGCAAACTAAGATATTAAAATTGCCTGGTTTTGGAGGTTATGATATTACTGAAAATGCAAGAGTGAAAATAAGTTTTCTGAAGTTGTATATTTATTTTCTTACTGAATTATTTTGCCACTTTCTTTGAAATTGAGAAATTCTTTCAAAAATGAATTTCTTTCATTGAGAAATTCCCACTGCAGATTAAATAAAGGAATAGTGAACTTTTAAAGAGCCAGCTGGGACAGATGTACAAACTATTATGTGGTGAGTTACTGCTTCAGTTCATGGGAGAGTACTTGAAGTAAATGAAAGTTTGCAGTAGAATTCAGTTTTTATGAAGATGCAAGTAATGCCTTTTTATATTTATTGGAGATAGTGAAAGCCTTGCAAAACTTTGGACTGAATCACTATTGTAGGTAATGTGAATTTAGAGAAGGATATTTAGATCTTTCCCTTTATTTTCTAGTTTCCATGCCCTCTAGCTTGTGGGCCAATAAGACACAGTTTGTTACAACCATATCTATAATAAAATATATTTTTTATATGTTATAATAATACTTAAAGTAATAAAGTAGGTGTGAATCGAGAAGATATGGAAAATGAAGTATATACTTTATTCTGTTATTCAGGAAATATGGAAAATCTGGTTGTTGAAAAAATTTGTTACATTTAAAGAAAGAGATTTTTTCTTTCAGATTCTTCTTTTAGAGACTAAGAGGGGAAAAGGGTGAAACTAATTCTAAGACTGCAGTTAAGCAATAACAATACCAAAGAATGTAGAGTATGTTTAAAAATAAAATGAGGTCCTGGAAAGAGTTTCCAGGATTGTTCTTTAAAACTATTGAACACATTTTTTGAAAATGTGGTCTGATCCTCATCCAAATGTTTTGTCTCTCTCCCATTTCTTTTATTGTTTCTGAGCACACAAAGATCTAAGGAACATACACAATTATTATTCATTTTAATATAGGGATTCAGAAAATATTAAAATGTGAATGTAGTTGTCATAAACTATCATTTAGTTTCCTGTCAGCTAACAGGTTTATCTAAGTAGAAGTCATACATTTGACATGCTCAGTGAGGATCTATCTAAAAATTTTCAATAACCAAGACTTAAACACGTTTGTATTTATACTAAATAAATTCTATATCATATCTATTAAAATTCTGGCTATGAAAATTTGTATTGTAAAGTGTTTCCTGTTTACACTTCAGTAGAAGTAGTTTGACACTCAGTACTAAGTACTTCATTCACAAGCATGTCTTGGGCAAAAAGATAGGCACAGATAGCACTGACTTCCTCTGCCAATGCTCTGAGATGGCTGAACTAGCAGACTTGGATCCCCAAACGCGATAAAACACTGCAGGATTGTGCCTGATCTAAAACATAATTATTTCTTAGTAGCAGAGGTTTAATCCAAGCCTGTCAGGAGAGTGTGCAAATCTTTATCCCTCAACATTTTCTCAGTGCTGAAAACATCTGTTTTCTAGAGCTCATTTCCCACTTGCCCCAGGTAGACCTCTTGTGCCTTTACCTGCTGGTCTGGTGGTCCAACTCATACTTCATTTTTCAAATGAGAGGATAGGAGCAGTTTGCCTTCCTTCCCCATTCAACAAATTGTTAGAAGTGTTTTTTGTTTGTTTTTTTGTTTTTTTTTTTTTTTCTATTTGCGATGATATTATAAATGATGTTATAGCTTTTCCCATTTTCTCCCTTCAACTCTACCCTTAAATAAATTTGTTCTTTAAACTGTCATATTTCCAGAAAGCCTGGACTGCCTTCAAAACTTTTACCTCCTATAAGATACATGGTTTCACCTACTTCTGAACAGTGTGTGCTAGACATGCAAGGTCTTTAAATGTCTGTCTGTCACGTGAGACTAGCAAGTTCTCAGTAAACCTGCCCTGCTGTCATTTCATGCTGAGGACCTCCTCAAGTGCCCAGGACTCAGCTACACATTTATACTTGGATTTTAATATTTTTTTTTTTTTTTTTTTAGAATGCATTGCCAGGGTCCATTCTTGCATAAAGCATAAATCAAGAAAAAGAGGTTTCTCTTCTTGATTTCAACAACACAACATGCAGTGTGTTGGTGGTGGTGATTTTTTTTTGTGTCTGTGTGTGTGAGTGTGTGTGTGTGTGTGATTATTGTTGTTTTGTTTTGTGTGTGTCTAACAGCCTGTTATTCTGGAATTGCTTTGTATGCAAAAATTTCAAGCTTGAAGCTAATCTCTTGATTTGAGACTGCCCTGAGTCTGCACAGAGGCTATATTTTAAGGGCATGTTTCTTGTATCCTTCTCTTGAGAATATTTTGTTGAGCATAAGAGCAATTTAGTTTAAATCTTCATTAGGAATCAAGGGAATTCTCCTGACACTGGACATATTCACATTACATATTCACATCATTTTCACATATGAGAACTTTAATAGTCTTTCACAATGCTTTATCTCATCTTTATTTAAAATTACATATATTTTTTTTTCTAATTCTCTCCTATATATACACAGAGATGAGCTTGTCTGTGTGGAATGTTTTTTTTATTTTTATTTTTTGGTGGCTGGATGAATTTATTTGGTAAATAAAAAAAAAACATTTTAAAATTATCTAACAGATTACTGAAAGGATTTTGCTTTTTAAGTAACTCAAAGAGTTCTGGTCTATAACAGTTAAATACTTAATTACTCCATTTGAATACACACCCCAGATATTTCTCATATGAGGAAAGGATCTTGATTAGATATATCCCAAGTGTGGGATAGGTGAGGATACACGTGGAAAAGAAATGTTTTCTTCATCATCATTATCACTAGGATTCCAGACTTTATGTTTCTATGTTCTATAATATGGATCTGGTAAAGAAAACTGTTTTGTTATAATTTTCTTTTAGAGAAAAATGTCTATAAAAATAAATGCTTATAAGTTATTTCTTCATGTAGAAGACAAGCACACACAATCCAGGAAAAGATTTCTCAGATTTGTGAAAAATAAAAATAAATAAATAAACTTACATTCTTCTATAACAATAGGAAAAAAAAAATATAAAATAGATTAGATGCATACAGCTATAGTCATGGAAAATATTTTATTAAGATCTTAGCAACAATCGTTAAATTACTGTAGTAATGTAAAGGTGATACAATCCTGAATGGTGATAATAGGGCAAATAGGTAAAAGGCAAAATCCACTCTAAATCTGTTGAGTTGTTTTCACTCCCCAAAATTTTACTCCCACTAGAGTAAAATTCAAACTTAACATGATGGGCAAATTCCTGGAAGAAGGGGAATTAAGGGTTGGGGAAAAAATACAAACCTACAGTATATATACACAAACACATTCATATGTCCCTCTAGGTTGGGTGCTCCCCATCCAGTGTCGGCATGTCCAATCTCTCAGGAGCACACCTGAGGTCACAGAACCCCAAAACCTGAACATGGCACCAGCTACACAGCCAATCATTCACCCGATCCGTATGTTGCCTCCTCCCTGGGCCCAAGACTCCAAGGGGAAGGACTGGGGATAACACTACTTGTGCTTCCTTCAGCAACTTTCCAAGGGACATAAAGTCTCTTCTGATATTTCGTAGCCTCTTTGTGATGTCACAAATATGGGCGCCACGCCGGCAGCAAACATCTCTTGAGAGATTGTCTGGGAAGCAAATGGGTGCCTCAGTGCCTCTCAGAGAGGATTCTCCAATTACCTACACTCTCCGTCCTTGTTTTTGTGGCACTGGTTCCTATACAAGTTGTTTGCTGGTCTACCTTTTTGCAGTTGCTCTTTCCTGGGTCTTGACCATCAACATTGTTGTTCTTGACACCCTCTTCTTTTTTTTGAGCTCCAGAGCATCATATGTGTTGCATAAGGGCAATTCAGGGAAAGGGGGAGATTCCTCACTCTGCTCTGAGCAGAGAGTCCAGCCTCCCTTGTCTTGTGAGTGGCATGTTTGCTGGTTTGGGGTTGGAAGCCCTTGGGAGGACTTAGGCAAGGCTGTTGCTCAGCCTGTGCCAGTGCATGACACCACGCGTCCATCTCTTGCTTGGATTGCTGGATGTGTCATAGCCTGCTGAGCTCCTCCCCCAACCTGTCAGCTTGCTCAGAGAGATCATCTATCTGGTCACACGTGCACCCACAACACCCAGCTCTGCCTTCAGGCTCTAGAGGGACCACCATTTAGTGGAGTTCCCTGCATCTGAGGGTCTGGGTAGCTCTTTCAGCTCTTTCAGCCCTTGGGAGGTCTGTCTGGGTAAAGGTGTCTGCTTGGAGGGTTATGGCCACGCTGTCTGGGTTTTGGTTTCAGCCTGGCAGGAGCTAAAGAAAAGGTTCCGCACACTGAAGTGTCGAGTTTAAGGTGTCCAGTTGCCAATTTCAAACAAATAATAAAATACAGATTGATAACCTACCTTGTTGTCACAATGAGAGCCACATAACCTGTACTCATTTTTGTTACAGTATTTCTCAACCTTTTATGTAACTTAAATTAGTAATAAACTGCAAAAATTGTCATGATATTTAGTGGAGTAGATATTGTGCAATACTGATTAAGTGGAATGTTGTACAGCTAATGTAAGTTTTACACTTTTTTTTTTTTTTTTTTTTTTTTTCTGTATTCCCTATTGAAATAACATTTCCAAAACCACATTTCTTAAACTGTAATCATAGCTATTCTCACAGATGTCTAATTTTTGACTACATAAACAAATCGAAAACATTCAAAATGGAAATTGTTTCTACTTACACTTTGATTGCTTTTTTCTTTCTCTTGAGTAATTGCAGTTGGAAATAATATTATCAAAATAAAAGCACTACTTTAATGACATGTATTTTCAAATACATTTCCAGGTAACATATAAACATATGACCAGGCATATTACATGAAAAGATAAGTGTAATCAGATGTAGGAAGCAAACTGTGGGATCTGGAGCAAGAGAACTTGAAAATAGGGGAGGTCTGTGTATTCAGTCTCCTCTTTCATAACTCTCACATGCATATAAACTGTTCTGCTGTCAAATCATTATATTTGTTTGGATTTTTTATTCATTAATAATGAGCTAAACACATGAAAACACTTTATTCTCAGGGAAGCTTATGTGGATTTATAACAATCTGACTATTCAAATACTTGTAAGTTAGAGTCAGCAACGAATTCATTTACTTTGAAATAAAATCCTGCTCAGAGATTAAATTTGGCATGAGATTTTAAAAATATTTGTATTTTTAATATATATGAAAGGTACAGCATATTCTTTTAAGGATCATAAAGTGATAGAGATAATATTATTTTGACAAGCCTAATCACAAATTCTGTAGACCTACATTTCAGAAGGTGGGATCTTTGATGACAGCAATGTATTAAAAGGAGAATTTCTGTAAAACCTTTGATACTACTATATGTAAATTTCTTTACATGCAGAGATACATCTCAGAAACAAATTCTTCTAACTGACCGAGAATCTGAGGAATGCTTTCCAAAGAGATCTAATGATAACTTGTGAAAATGTGTTTATTAATAGTTTGTTAGTTAACATGTTAATAATTAATGCTACTAATAATAAATATTTCAGAAGAGTTTACAAAAAGTTAAACTCTTCAGACTGTCTTTTTAATCCCTATGTTTATTTGACCTTATTTGAGATTCAATTTTTATTCTGTATGTGTAGTGGTTAGCACTTCTGATAAGACCATTTTATACTAGGTAAAATTTCATGTCATTACAATAAAAAACAACCAAAAAAAGATGATCAGAAGCAGCCACTGAAGATGCAGTCTTTGTTTTTCCTCATTGCACTTTTACTTGACCAATAAATAAATAAATAAATAAATAAATATCTAGCTTTTAAGATCAAATACATTAAAAATTAGCTTGAAATGCTTAATGAAAATTCTTGTGGAATCTTTACTGGTAGATGTTCTTATCCTTTACATGCTGCCTAATGAACTGAATGAAGCCCAAACGATCTCTTTATGTCAAGCAAAACTGGATTCCACATACACATTGTGTGCATAACTTTAATAGCAGACTTTAATACTTATACAATAAACAAAGTTATTATAATATGAAGTCATTATAATATGACTTTTGCCTTCAATGAATTTTAGGAGATGCAATTTTTCTTCTCATGATGGACTTAAGGAGGACTTCATGAAATGCCAAAGAAATCTCTGCTGTGTACTAGTGTCAGTAACCATGGGTCAAATTATAGCTTGTGAAACTTCTAAGCTTTCAAATATTTTGGCTACATCCACATTTTTTTTTATTATTATTTTTTTATTATTATTATTTTTTGCTTTCAGTTTTTTCACCATACTCCATATTTGTTTCACATTAAGTTTGGAGAAGGATATATATATTGTCTGCTCATAAACAAGAATTCAGTTATACCCATAGTTACCTAGTACCTGCCAGTACTGCTTTAAACAATCTGAAAAAAAAAATGGTCATGTCATTTACCCTTTCCTTTTCAGGCAAGCAACTCAGTCCAGAAGTTTGCTATGGCATTATTGCTTCTCATTTTTAATGGCAAACAACAGATTTTTGAATAAGTTACTCTTGTCTTCAGATCAATTCCTACCTCCTAGAAGAAATTACCCCAAGATTTTAGGCCAACCAAAAGTATATTCCCTTATTTGTGTAGATTGAGAACCCATCGTGCCTTATGACAATTTCCTTCATCTACAGGAGCAGAATTACTTGTCCTGAATATTAGGTGGTCTTTAAGTACCTCTGCCTATGGAAAAAGGAATTATGAATAACTGAATGTTGCTGTCCTTGTTTTTTTAATAGAAAATTGGTAGGGAAGGTAGATCTGCTGTGTTTATTCTGTGAAGCAATATGCTGGTGAGAGGTGTCTATGCAGTGGAATTTTCTAGTTTAACTTTATGAGACTGGTGTCATTTGAGAAGTAATTGAAGCCTGGAGTCCATCTGACTGAGGCAGAATTTCACAGAATGGTTTGGGTTAGAAGGGACCTTCAAGGTCATATAGTGTTCTGACCTCATTAGCCATGGGCAGGAACACCTTCCACTAAATCAGATTGCTCAAACCCCATTCAGCATGGCCTTTAACACTTCAAAAGATGCATCTACATCTTCTCTGTGCAGCCTGTTCCAGTGCCTCAGCACCCTCATAGTAAATAATTTCTTTTTAGGTGGCAAAGCATTATTGCCAGTAACTCTGTTTCTGATTTGGTGTCTTCAATTGTCTAAACTTCTCTGCAAGAGAGGTCTTTTTCCTCAGTCTTCCATAGAAAGAAAGGAGCAGGTCCCCGTGTGCCGTAAGATGAGCTGGCGGGGATGAAGACCAGTGCGGCTGAACAGTGAACTTTTGCTGAGTATCCAGGAGAAGAAGAGAGTCTATGTCTGGTGGAAGAAGGAACAGGCAATATGGGGAGAGTACAAGGAAGTTGCTAGCATATGCAGAGAAAAAATCAGGAAGGCTAAAGCCCAACATGAGCTCAACCTGGCCTCTATGGTTAAGGATAACAAAAAATGTTTTTAAAAATATATTAACAGTAAGAGGAGGGCCAAAGAGACTCTCCATCCTTTACTAGATGCAGGGAGGGACATGACTACTGAGGATAAGGAAAAGCCTGAAGTTCTTAACGCCTCATTTACATCTGTCTTTACTAGTCAAACCACTTATCTTTGGGGTACTTGGCCTCATGACCTGGTGGGACGGGGAGCAGAAGAAATCCCCACAGTTCACGTTGAAACAGTTAGAGACCTGCTGCTCCACCTGGACTGTCACAAGTGCCAGATGGGATCCACCCAAGGGTGCTGAGGGAGTTGGTGGATGTGACTGCTGCACCACTTTCCATCATCTATCATCAGTCATGGTCATCCAGAGAGATCCTGGATGACCAAAGACTTGCTAATGTAACGCTCATCTATAAGAAGGATGGTAAGGAGAACCTGGGGAATTACAGGCCTATCAGCCTGACCTTGGTGCCAGGAAAGGTGATGGAACAGTTCATCTTGAAGGCAATCATGCAGCATATGCAGGACAACCAGGGGATCAGGCCCAGTCAGTATGGGTTCATGAAAGGCACATCCTGCCTGACCAACCTCATCTCCTTCTATTTCATCTATATTCATCTAGTATGCCAGGGGAAGTTCAGGTTGGAAGTTAGGAGACATTTCTTCTCAAAAAGAGTAGTCAGGCTTGCCCAGGGAGGTGTTGGAGTCACCGTCCCTGGGAGTTTTTTAAGGAAAGGTTGGACATGGTGCTTAGGAATATGATTTAGTGGGTGGTATTGATGGTAGGGGGATGGTTCGACCAGATGATCTTGGAGGTCTTTTCTAACCTTAATGATTCAATAATTCTGTGACATATACCTACATACACAGCTACTATGATTGTAACCTATCCAGTCATATGATGAGAGACTGAACAGGTGGACATGCTCAGGTACATAAGTCTCTTCCTGCATCCGCGGACATGCTCAAGTCTGAACTTGCACATGAATTTTGCTGTCTTTATGTACTTGTCTGATTTGTCATGATAGGGCTGCACTGTTTACTGAAGCATATTAAAATGGCATTGGGAACTTTTCAAAATTATTTCCTTTGCTAATTATGGTTCCTCTTTACTGTTGAGTTCAGTTTTAGACCACTGTTCTTCACTGACATTACCAAGGGTGGGTGTAGTGTTCTTGGTGGTAGTGACGTAGATGTATATCACAAAGAACATAAGTTAAACATTTCCTCTAAAGGCAAATAGTAGAATATTCTGTTTGGAATCCAAGCCACTGATGTTCTTACTGGACAAATGCTGTCATACAACAGTTGGGAAATAAATCAGTGAATAAGCCTTCTCAATTGTAACAAAAAAAATCCCTTGTACCAGACAAAGCTGTTGTTTAGATTGTTTAAAAAAGCTCCCCTGCTTCAGAAAATTTATATTTACAAAGAGACTTAATTATACCAAAGGACATAGGAAAATTATTTATGATACTTCTTACAGTCATATTTGGAGGGATTTGAGAGTAGAATGGATAATAAATAATTTTAAGTTGGAAAAGCCAATTTACAGAGATCTATTCTGTTTTGTTCAAATGAACTTTTGATGATTCAATTAATTTTTGGAGATGTCAACACAGAATCTCACTGGGATAGGGAAAATCTGCCAGGAATTTTGGTGGATATATAGCAAGTATAGAAAATTTGCATTGTTGGAAGCAGTGTGGCCACCAATCTTGTAATGATCTGGTAACTGACCTCGTGAATAACCTTGTAAAAGACCTTGTAAATGTGATCTTTTTAGGAGATTTGCTAATTCTCTTAGCAGTGAAGGTGCCAAGAACATTCAAGGAGAGTCAGGGACAAAATCTTCCAATTTTCTGGAAAGTACTTTCAAAAAGTAAACAAATTCTGTCAAATCAGAATGCTGCTTTTCAGTCAGGTGTATTTTTATATCTTTGTTAGAAATAACATGTGAATAACTTGTACCTTCACTAAAAGATAGCCTATAATCATAAATCCAAATTCTAAAGGTACTTTTACTTAAGCATAGTTTCTCTTCTGAGTTAAATCCATTATATTCCACAACATTTTCAAAACACTGAGAAAGGTACTTGCATTAACTAGTATTTAATTATCCCTCTCTGCTTTCTTTGAAAATTACTGTTATTTCTATATTTATTTACAAATATTCAAATATGACTTTTTGGCTAATATAACCCTGATACAATTAGCAGAAATTAGTGTTTTATATATAAACATAAGAAGGTACTAAGGTACTATAATTGATTAGTACTAACAACAACAACAACAACAAAATTTATATTAAAATATGTTTATGATTTGGTTCAAACAAAGTTTTAATTACTATTACATTATAACAAAGTTAAAATACCCCAGAAAATAGCTGAATGAAACAAAAGAAGTAGCTAAAACATTAACATTAATATCAACATTTGTTTGATGTTTCTGCTGAAGGAAACCAATATTTTATGCACTAGGGAATTTTGTATCAAAAAATGAAAAATATAGGAGGCTATTGTCTGAATATTACTAATCCCTAGGAAGAACTTCCTTCTTTGATGAGACCACAGAATAAGAAGAAAAGTGAATGTCTGTTTTTGTTTTCTGATTTCTAATTTACTGTACTGCACAATCTTAGCTCTTGCACTCCCAGCACTGAGATCAGTCTTCATTAGCAAGCTGTAAGTAGTAGCAAAACAATGCAAGGGAAAAAAGAATCCATGATAGAGTATCAAAAAGCAATCTTTAGTTTAATGGAGCATCTGGAACATACTTATTTTACTCAGCATAACTCAGTAATGCAGAGATTGACTAAGAACAGTCCAGGATGTATAGCTTAAATTTTACAATTATTAATTTTTAAATAAAAGTGAAGTTTGCTTTTATCTCTACATACTTTTCAATTACCACAGTGATAAAAGATCTTCTATAGGTTACAGGGAAATAAACTTTGATCTCCTCTTATTTGCAGAAGAACGGGTTAATTCTTATTCTGAAAGTCATAAAGATTAATCTTTTGCTGGAATATTTCCATGAATTAAACATATATAAAATGTCATAGAAGTAATAACTAAGTTATTACTATAACTAAGAAGTAATGACTAAGTAATAACTATGTGTGTGTGTGAGAGAGAGTTCAAATTTATTTGGATTTTTTATGACTGTTCCTAAGAAGTGTGTGTATCTTGAGTTTCTTCACGTGGCATCCTTTAAGGTTGTGGAGGTTAGCAGTGAATATTCCCTTCTTTACAACCAATAGTCCCAACCCCCAAACAAAACTGGTTTCAGGAATTTGTTTGGCAGACCATCTGGCAATGTTTTTTGATGTTGTTGTGGTGGTGGTGGTGGTTTTAGGTTTTGTTTGTTTTGTGTGTGTGTGTTTATGGCCTGGCCTATGCTTTTTCTTATTTTCTGTTTCTGTTGTTGTTTTGTTTTGTTTTGTTTTGGTGGGAAGCGGAGAGGTGCTGTGAATTTGTAATAAGCTGGGGGACAATATTACCTCGTACTTACCATCTAAATGTCTTTCTATGCCACAGTCTGATAACTGATACCAGACCCTGAGAGCAGGGTCTACCCATACATGGTGCATATAGATGACATTTGTAAGAGGAAACCTAGCTCATAGTTAGCTCATAGTGTGCTTTTACAGGAATCTCTCATTGCATGACAGGGTTTGTTTTGATTCAGTTCCCAACAGATGTGAATATCCAAGTTTTACAGATGAGGCTTTTTTCTTTTTTGGTAAATATTTATCTTCTCTGTCACCACAGCCACATATATCTGCTCTCTTTAAGTGGAAATTCAGAAGTGATAGAATGTTAGTTTAATTCTTCAAAAGGGTTTGCTATATAAATTTGGAAAATATCCATTTATTTGGATGTTCTTATCCTATTCCAGCTTTTGGATAGCTAAGTATAATTTCATTACTTTTTTTTTTTTTTTTTTTTTTTTTTTTTTTTTTTTTTGGCATCAGCTCTAAAGCCTATTGATTATTGTTGACTGAAGCTAATAATTTCCAGTTCAAGTCAACAGTAAATTTAGCAGGCTTTTGAGATAAGGTGAAAATCCTGCACAGGTCATTAAATTAACAAAGTACTTGTTATCAGTATACAGTGGAATCACAGCTTGTTATTTGCATTTATTATGAACCATTTCCTTGAATGTTCTGCAGACAAAATCTGTCCATTGACTGTAATATCAAACAAAAGATTTAACTCTGAAATTAATATCAGTAGCAGTAACCGTGCATTTCATCTGTTTAGTTTTTGTTTTATGCATGTATGTCAAGTCTGTTTTTTAAAAAATGTCATCTTGATGCCATCCATTGCCTTCTTGGTTTTACTAGAAATCTAGATAACGTGATATTTCCTGGCATTGTTTTGTGGTGCTTTTAACTGTGACAAATATTCTAAACAAAGTAATATTTTTTTCTTAGGGAAATGAAATATTTCCTTTGTAAAATCTTAATTAGGAAAATATAACTTTCTGATATCAGAAGATACTGATCAAAACAAAAACATTGAAATGAGTTGATGGATTCGGAGTTCTTCATTCATCTGATGAAAAGCATGCAAACAAAAATCCTTAATCAAGTACCGGAAGGGAAGGGAAGGGAAGGGAAGGGAAGGGAAGGGAAGGGAAGGGAAGGGAAGGGAAGGGAAGGGAAGGGAAGGGAAGGGAAGGGAAGGGAAGGGAAGGGAAGGGAAGGGAGCAAATGTTGGCCTTTTTTGCTATCATTGCTCTACTTCTGTGCGAAAATATTAGCTGAATCACTGTGAATCAGTGGGTTAGTACATTCACTCACCACAACGTGGACTGATGTTTACTACCAGAGCATGTGTCAGTACTTCATACTAAGTCATCATTACAGAAGGGAATAGAAATCACATTTGACTCATAGCTTTCAATGAGGAATCCCACATTGCATGAATACCAATTTGTGTTAACAGAATAAATTGGCTTCTAAGAACTTCAAGGGAAACTGGTATTGCAAATACTACTTGAATCTCTAAAGTTTATATTCTAAAGGACTCAGGACTTTATCTGATTCTTAGAAGGGTCACTGGGGAATGTGTATTTTAGTGAATGATTAATTAGGCCTGCAGTAAACACAAGAACAGGAATCTGCAAATAGTTCCAATATCAGCTACTTGTAGGCCACAATTTAAAAAGGTACATAGGAACTCTCATTAACTAAGTATGTAAACAGTCATACTAACTTCAGGAAGTTTACAATTGTAGTGGGAACATACTGAGCTCGGGACATCTAAAAATAAGATAAAAATTTGCAGGCAGGCTGAAAATTATAATTCCATGTTCTTGTTTCTAAGATTCCAATTTGCTTTCCAAATTTTCATTGAAATTCTAAGCAAAACTCCCTGAAATTCCAAAACATTTACCAGAGCTGTAGAAGGAAGTTTCAGATGATGCTCACTGAAGTTTGACGTTTTTGATTCAATTAATTCTGTTTTCTTTTGTGAAAAGCATTTTTTTTTGTCTCTAAATAATGCCTATTACTCTATAAACAAAATCTTTAGTTTGCCACCAAAAGAATATCAATTCCAATAACATCATTACATCAGCACTACCTGTTGTTTTTTTTTCTGAAGAGAGCTGATCATGTCTATGAATTTAATTATTAAAATTGTTGAAGAACAGATGTCCACATCTATTTTCATGGATTTTGTTTTGGATTTTTGTTTTTTATTATGTCCTTCTGCATATCTAGTTATGTCTATGTTTCAATGATTCCAGTAATAGAAAAAAGGAAGAAAGGAAGGAAGGAAGGAAGGAAGGAAGGAAGGAAGGAAGGAAGGAAGGAAGGAAGGAAGGAAGGAAGGAAGGAAGGAAGGAAGGAAGAAAGAAGGAAGGAAGGAAGGAAGGAAGAAAGAAAGAAAGAAAGAAAGAAAGAAAGAAAGAAAGAAAGAAAGAAAGAAAGAAAGAAAGAAAGAAAGAAAGAAAGAAAGAAAGAAAGAAAGAAAGAAAGAAAGAAAAGATTTAGTTGGAATTCTTCTTTTGATGTGACCTCAAATTAAGTTTTCCAGGAATATTTAAATAGCCATGTTTTCAATCAATATGTGGGTTACAGAAAGTCACAGAAAATATTCTCTAAGGCCTGCCAAGACATTAACTAATGTAGTTCTTTTCCTAATGCAGTACAATAATATCTAAACTCTTAACAGCAGTTTGTCCAATCTGTGCTTAAAATCTTTCAGTGAATGGGTTACGCAACCTACTTTGTTTGTCTATGGTAGTGCTTAATTGCCTTTTAAGACTGGTCAATCACAAGTTTTCTGTCTCTCTGGCAGCAGTTTAGCTTATTGCTCCACCTTGGAGTAATTTGTCATGGACGCAGATACCTCCACTCCTGGCAAGTCTAAAGGAAAGGGGAAGGTGCTTACGAATGGAAAGAAGTCGCAAGGGCAGCTGTGGGAGGATGGAAGTGAGGAGGGGACTGGATACACCATGCAGCTGAACACTGAACCCAGCCTGGTTTTAAATGGCTTCTGGAGCTGTCAGTGCACATGGACCTCGTCTCCTTCAGGAGTGCAACCACAAGCCAGCATGGCAGTGCAAGTCCAGTGACTGGCACTTTGTCTGTGAACTGGTTCTTCAGACTAATAAAATCCTTTATTAAGAAAATTTGGGGACTTCAGTGCTTCTCATACATTGATTCTCTAAATTCTTATGAGAGACTGTATAGTGCCTGCATATGAACCTTCCAGACATGAACAGATTGGTAACAGAACTGAAACTGTTCTTTGCACTACAATAACATGGTACATAGTAGCTTCTTCTGATTTTTAAGGAATGAAGGGTAATTTTTACTTCCTCAAGTTTTGAAATAGAACTAGGTTTCAAAAACATTTCTCAAAAACTCTACTGTACTAAATACATTTACAAAAAATCTTATTTTGGTGTCCTGGGATTTTATTACTCTTTTTATTTTCTGTGTATTTCACCACCTTCCTACCTGCTGCTCTTCTTTGTAAGTGTTGATGACTGGATGTGCTGGGGAAAGAACTAATCACATTAAATAGGAGAGATTTCATCACAATTTTATCTGAGTATCTTGTTCTAGAAAGAAGATCCTATGCTGTAGGATTTTTTTATTTTTTTTTTTATTTTTTTTTTATTTTTTTAAGCTGAGAATATATGCTTTTCTGAACAGTATCTTAATCTAGTTTAAAATGCTAGAACTATTTATTGCAAGAGCTCCATTCTCTTGGACATATAAAAATATACAATGTTTATCAGAAGAGCTACACTGACAATTTTTTTTTAGCTAGCAAAATGTGGTTGAGTCATCATCCCTGGTGGTCTTTAAAAGATGTTTAGATAAAGAGCTTAGTGATATGGTTTAGTGGAGGACTTGGTAGTGTTAGGTCAGAGGTTAGACTTAGTGATCTTGGAGGTCTCTTCCAACCTAGATGATTCTGTGATTCTATGTCAGAAAAGGAATTATAAATGGACATGTACATGAGGAGAAAAGAATGACTAACTAATCTTTTCACATTCAGATGCTGGAATACTGAATGTTATGAGAAGAGAATAAAAAGAAGTAGAATGGAAGAGTTATGAAGAAAATTTATTTCCATGATTTTGACTAATTACTACCAAATTAAAATCATTTAAAATCATGTAAAAATGCATTTTACTTATTATTTCTTCATTTTGTAAGGCAGACAATTAATTATTGTTGAAATTGCTAAATTCCTATCTCATGAACCCACTGGTCTTTACTGTGCTTACTTCTTTTGGAAAAACATGGCATTTCTTTTAGACTAACAAATGTTTCTTAAATTTTAAAATGGAGAACAAATATTACAGTTCTTTTCTTCAAGAGAAGAAGGTTAAATAAAAATTGATTGATTTTTTTTAAAGCACTTAAGGATTAGTGAAGACCAAAGGCAATATGATTATAGGAAACAAAGAATTTCTAAGCTAAATGATTCTTTGTTTATTTCATTTAGGTGTTGCTACGAGAGGTTAAACAAAATAGATGGATGAAGCCACCTAGACAATGCTGAGAGTCAAAGGCAGATTGCAAACCCTGTCTTTTTCTTTGCTAATGAATACTTTATTTTTTACCGTCCCCAAAATATGTAATTTTTTTTAATAACCATTACTTAAGCATTTCAATTTGAAGTTCTTCTTACAAACCCTGTTATAATTGGCCTTTGATTTTGAAATATAATCAATTTAATTTAATTAAACTGATATTTAATTAAATATCAAATGTTTTAATATTTTTATTAACCTGTAGTTAGTTGTTATACTGGTTTATAAGTTCATTATTGGGTCTGACTGTAGGTGAAACTAAAGCTCTGTTTCACTCAGAAAAAAAAAAAATCATAAAATTAACAGCACAGACATTTTTGATTATAATAATACTAGTAGGTAGTAATAGTATTTATATTTCAACTATAACTTTATTATTATTATTATTATTATTATTATTATTATTCAGGAAGTTGTCTTGAATTTGCTAGCAAGGTCCAATTACTGTCAATGGGAGAGAACAAATATTTTTAGAGAATAGAGTCTTTGCAGAAATTGAAGATCATCTAATGGTTAAAGAAACAACATGGAGAATATAATGGGAGTACATGGAGAAATGAAATGAAAGTATAGCTTTCATGTGGAAATTAATCCAAATCATTTGGACAGTATGACTTATATTTTGAAAATACATACAGACATGGCACAGCTACAGCACTCATGCACAAAGCAGATTATATATGCAAGTGTATGTATGTGAATATATTTGTTAAGTGTAATAGCATGGCAACATGCAAATTAGAAACACCTAAAGGAAATACAGGTTTCATTATTTGCAGATGTTAATTAAAATCTTGGCAAGATTTTATTCTTTGATGTTCCATACATAATTGTTTTTTAAAATGGATACTTTTGATAAACTTCCTAGAATTGTGTCTGGCATCTTTAAAGACGCTTTTAGTTTAGTCGGTACCTTGTTCTCTGTTCTAAAAGTTAACATTGCTTTTGTTGTTTAAACACAAAGCATGTCCCTGTTGTCAGTTACAAGTTCAGTTTTAGCCAGTCTGAATTAAAGCATTTTGAATGCTAGGACAAATAGAACCTTCATGGCTGACTACATTGAAAGCTATCATCTTTAGCTTGTATTTTATCCACATATAAGCAACTCTATTCATATATCATTATTAGTTGCATTGGGATACTCTTAAAATTTAGGAAATATTAGAAATGAAACTTCCTTGCAATGTTACGTCAGTCCCCTTGTGTCCTTTTCAGTTTTTAATTATATCTTTAAACCTTTAATCCAAAAATGTGTTTGCAATTATCTTTATAAATATTTATTCACACTTCTCATAATTATTCACTCAGGCATAAAAAGATGGAGCTAAAATAGAAGTTGTAACGGAAGGTGTAATTGTCTGGGGTATAGTTTGTCTGGGATATTCAAGTTAACTCACCCACTTATTTTATACTTTAAGCAGGAGAAAATGTATTCCTCTAAAACAATATTCCATTTCTAAAGAGCCTGAGGCTAAACAAGGGCTAATTCAAGAAAGAAATCCTTAGCATATATATAATACTCTTGAATAGAAACTTTTTTCCTAACGAAGCTTAATCCAGTTATATATAACTATATATATATATAACTGCAAAAATAAGCATAGAAACTTCTTAGAAGCAAATGAAGAGAGAATTAGTTTATATGAATCATGGCACACTATGGCCTAAATTAAACGTTGTCACTGATTTTACTGTAAGTTGAATGAACTGGCCAACAGATCACAGATGGCTAATTGAAAAGAAAAAGCCAACCTTATTTTTGACTGTCATATATCTTGAAACACTTACAAAGTTCACAAAATTTCAGTTAACTTAGGCAGAAGAGACACTGCTGTACTAAAATTTTGAAGGGGTACTACAGCCTGCATAAAAGCAAAATGTGAAAAAGATGTTCTTAACAAGATACTAAAAGAATGTGATAGAATGGCAAACACAATGTGTTAGAATGGGACAGATTTGGCAAACATGATGGGTACTAACCAAGCCTTGCAGGAGACAAAATTATGACTTGCATCTGACCAAGTACACACTTTACGAAGGTAGAACCCTCTATTTGTGAATTAAGGGCATACACTAGCTGAAGTGACATGTAGGCATGGAACTGTGCCCAAGTCTATATACACAGTCTCTCTCTGAGAGTCCTCCTTTTGTCTGAATTTGTTACTCTTAACACCTGGCACCGTAGACAAGTTTAGGGAATGCTAAAAGATTTGGAATTAATCCCTAAAAACAAGCAAACAAAAAAATAAAATTTGTCAAACCATGGAAATCATACTGAATGAATACAAGAGAGATAGCAGCTTGATCTATTGATAAGTTCACAAATTAAAACAAAATAAGCTCATAGATGTACATTCCTTCTAAGGAAGCATGCAGTTATTCATATTGGTTAATAACAAATTCAAAGTCATATATTGTAATGCAAAGGAAAAGAGCTGCTGTTACTGGACTTGACATGCACCAGTTTGTGCTATTGTCAGGAGGATATCCTCATTGAGGGGTTCACAGGTCCAGAACAATGGAGTAATTTAAAAATATCTCCCAGAGAATAATAGAGAAATATGTTCTTAATAAAGAACAAAAGGGAGCTGGAAGATGTTAACCCAGGGTGTAACAAAGCTGAGATCACCACCAAAGTGTCTGCCCTAAGTAAGAGAGAGACAGAGTGCCCATGGGAATGACAGATTATACTTGGGAATTTTTATGCAGTATTATTGATTAACCCAGCATCTTGCAAATGCTGTTGAGTTGTGTTTTCCCATAGACATGTGATGCAGATAAAGGCTCCAACAAAATGAAAACTTAGAAAAGCACAATTTCTCAGTCAGGTGCAAAATTTAGTTCTCCACAAGTATTTCCTGGGAAAGAGAGAGTTCTTTTCTAAAGGAATATGATGAAATGTAGAGATTTACGTACTCTGAGCATTAATGAAAATTGAAAGTATAGTTCATCCCAATATATTTATTATTATACTGAGACACTTGCACTGAAGATACCTGTTTCTATGTTAGGCAACCTTCACTAAGTCAAAATGGAGAATAACAAGCCTGATTCACCTGCCTTGCTTTTATTTTTGTTAGGATGTGTCTATATGGATTGGTCGTATTACTCTGTTTCAGTATCTCCAAATATATCAAGATGTATATAATCAGTTTGAACGAATAATTTGATGCATAGAAGAAAGTTTCATGTCTTTAATTAAGATTGGATGAAACTGATCATAAATTACTTGCTTCTGTTTAATGTTGGTTGGAAGCCCCCTCACTTACTTTGAGAGATGTTTTTCTTCATCAGTTATGGAGGTTTCCTTTTTTTTTTAATTCATTAGACTAGGGTAAGATGCATACTTTGCAGACAAAATCTTTAGAAAACTTAAAAGGTGCAATTAAGCAATGTACAAAGTTAATTTTTGCAGTGGTCTGTTTTTAACCCCAGACACACAAAAAATATAGACAATATCAGATGAAAAAGGACATTAGTCTACTGTTGAAATTAAGATACTCCAGAGAAAGACTGAAACTGTCAGAACAGGTTGAGTAGGATAGCATGCTTACAGCCCTAGCACCAAATAATCACTGAATCACAGAATAACAGAATGGTTGAATAAATCACAGAATAACAGAATGGTAGGGACCCCTGGAGATCATCTAGTCCACCCACACAGTTCAAAGCAGGAACAGCAAGAACAGGTTGTTCCTGGCTGTGTCCAGCTGGTGTTTGAATATCTCCAAGGATGGAGACTCCACATCCTGGCTGGGGAACCTGTGCCAGAGTTTGACCGCACTCACAGTGGAAAAATTTCTCCTTCTGTTGAAGTGGATGTTTCTATATTTCACTTTGTGTGCTTTGATTGAGGACCAGTGAGAAACGTATGACTTCATCTTCTTCCTCTCCCCCCCACCGGCAGATATTTTTATGCGTTAGTAAGATTTGTTGAGCCTTCTCATCTCCAGGCTGAACAGGTCCAGATCTCTCAGACTGTCCTCTTATGTCACATGATCCAGTCCCTTAATCATCTCCATGACCCTACACTGGACTCATTCCAGTAAGTCCATATCTGCCTTACACTTGGGAAGCCATCCCTGGACCCAGAGTTCTACATGTGGCCTTCAGAGAATCACAGAATCACAGATGGTCAAGGTTGGAAGGAACCTCCAGAGGTCATCTGGTCCAACACCCTTCCCAAGCAGGGCACCTAGAGCACGTTGCTCAAGACCCTGTTCAGGCAGATTTCGAAGATCTCCAAACTACAGTTGTAATAAGGGGAGAAGGATCACCCTCTTCAACCTGCTGGCAACATTCTTCCTAATGCAGATCAAGGCCTTTGACATTCTTTCATACAAGGGTGCTTTGCTAGCTCATCTTTAACTTCTTGTCCATCAGGACTCACACAACCTTCTTTGCAGAGCTGTTTTCCAGCTAGTTGTCTCTCAGCTTGTATCAGTGCATATGGTTATTCCTCCTAAGGTGCAAGGTTAAGCATTTGTCTTTTTTGAACTCCATGAGGTTCCTATTGTCCTATTTCTCCAGACTTTTCAGTCCCCTCTGGATGGCAGCAGCCACTGCTCCCAGTTTTGTGCTAT
This sequence comes from Oxyura jamaicensis, assembly GCF_011077185.1. NCBI lineage: Eukaryota > Metazoa > Chordata > Aves > Anseriformes > Anatidae > Oxyura > Oxyura jamaicensis. The sequence goes on along the minus strand of NC_048893.1, from coordinate 48,977,282 downwards.
CTGCAAAACTGCTGAGGGCTGTCTCTGTCCCATTGTCCAGATCATTAGTAAATACGCTAAACAGAGTATATCCCAGGGTTGGCCCCTGGGATACACTATGAGTGACTTGCCTCAAATTGGATTTCATGCTGCTGATCCCAGACCTTTGAGACTAGCAGTTCAGCTGGTTTTCAGTCCAGCACACTGTAAATTAGCTTAGCCCATACTTCATCTGTTTGTCATTGAACAATATTATGGGAGGATATGGAAAGCCTTACTGAAGTCAAGCTGAACAACATCCACTGCTCTCCTCTCATTCACCAAGCCTGTCATTTCATTGTGGGCAGCTATCAGGTGAGTAAGGCATAGTTTCCCCTTCATAAATCTGTGCTAAATATGTCCCCATCATCTTCTTGTCCTTCATGTGCTTAGAAAGGTTGTCCAGAAGGAATTTTCTTCATCACACACCTAGGCAGGGATTGAGGTGAGGCTGACTAGCCTGAGTCCTCCTTCTTTCCCTTCCTGAAGTGATATTTGATTTCTTCCAATCTTTCAGTTCCAAAACCTCTTTCAATTGCCATGACATTCCAAAGATAAACAAGAGTGGCCTCACAATGAAATTTACCATCTCTCTTGTCGGGACTCCTGTAAATCTATCAGGCCCCATGGACTTATGTATGTGCAGTTTAAGTGCTCGCTAAACTGTTCTTCCTCTACCTTCTTCAGTACAGATTTGATCCTGATTTTCTCACTTGTCTCAGGGAGCAGGGTTTGCTAAAGTCTGGACTAACAAGCGCAAACCAAGGTGAAGAACACATTGTGTACCTAAGCATTTTCCAAGTCCTTTTTCACTGGGTCTTCCACCCCGTTCAGGAGCTGGCCCACATTTTCCTTTTGCTGCTTATCTATCTATAGAGCCCATTCTTTTTGCTGTTCATATCCCTTGTCACGTTCAACTCTTGGTGGGCAATTCTCACCATCCCTGCATGGTGGGACTGTGTCTTTATATTCCTTCTATGAGGCCTCACCCTCACCCTGTTTCTCCTTCTTGTATGTTTCCTTTTTATATTTGGGTTTTACCAGGAGCTTGTGGCTTTTCCATGCAGGTCTCCAGCCACTTGCTTGATTTCCTGCTCATCAAGATACACTGTTCTTGAACTTGTAGGAGGTGATCCTTGGAAACTACCTGGCTCTACTGAAACAGTCTTCTCTGCAGGACCATATCCCATAGGAATCTCCCAAGCAGATGCCTGGGCAGGTCATAGCAATGTAAAATTCTCCATAGTGATTGCTTGACAGACTCCAGATATGAATTCCTAAATTATTTCAGAAGAAAATAATTATTGTCTGCACCCCAGTAAATACCATACAGAAATGAGCATTCTTCATTGTTTGGTGGAGAGAGATAGCAGTTTTGTATAAACTCTGCATACCATGTTACTATTTCTATCCCACCACCCCCAGCACTATATTAATCCCTAAGAACAGCAATGTTGGGGAAACTTCATGCATAATAGTTACCCCAAACTGTGATTAAATTAAGCAAATATGTATAAATACATTTGCATTTACTGGAGAAATTATTCATTTATATTAGATTATTGTCCTCTTTGACAATGATCCATGGACGTGGGCTTGATTTAGGCAGTTTAATGTGCAATATGAATTTAGATATGTAATTGTTACTCTTTATTACCCATTGACATAGGCTGGTGGAAAAAAAAAAAAGAAAAAGTAATAAAATGTGTAATGAAAAAGAATGGAGTCAGACACTGATCCATATTTATCACAATTGCTATGCAATAGCACAGATTAACATGCTGCCAACTGCTGACATGTTATTCAAAAGAACTGGGAATTCAAAAAATATAAATGGACAGATAAGACTTTTAAAACCCCACATAAGCATTGCTTAATCTTCCAGAAGAAGAACGCAGGTTATATATGTATGGTAGGAGTCAACAGTTGCCAGACATTGTGGAGGAGAATTGTTACACATCTATCCCAGTTGGACACATAATGGAAAGAAATCATTGACATGTTTTATATGTTCATTTGTTGAGAATAAAGAACATTTATTCTGTACTTTTTTTCCTGGGAAGAAACATAAATTTAAGATATGTGAGCATTAGTACATGACACTGTCAGAATAAATGACCCCACCAAGGGAGTTTTACAAGTCCAAATGGCAGAATAAGGTATCTCGGAGGCTAATTGAACAATTATAGAAGTACTTAAATCTCTGTATCAAGTGCTCGTTGTTGTTAGTGATATGCTAGCCTGTCAAGCAAAGATATGCTATTGGAAATTATCTTCAAGCTGCTTAGCTTTGGAGACGGGATGTCTGGGACAGGGTTGCAGACTGGTGTTTTCTTAAAAAGTTTCAATTTTCAGAAAGGGGGTAAATGAAGCAGAACTTTGCCAAATGCAGCTAAGCAAGGCACCTCCTTCTTCCCATGCAATTGATCTTTGAGTTTGATTGCAGATGTTTTACAGTGTGCCAGCCCTCCCATTCACACAACAGTTGGTCCAAGTGCTGTGTGAGCTTCTCAGAAACGTGTTTTTGTGGCTAAATATGTAATTCCATATTGTCTTTGCTAAAAGTGAATTCCTGCTATGAAAAATTAATGGCATATGTTGTATTATTCATTAGGAAAAAGATTTGCCTGGCAATTGTTTCTTTTTAAGTAGGTGATCCATAATGTAAAGAAAATGTCATAAGAATATAACGGCTGCACAATCTGATCAAACATTGTTTGGTTTCATAGTAGTACGTTGATTTTTGGTCATATATTGTCCATTATTTGCATTTTGCAGGATTACTTGAGGGAAGAGGCCAACATTTGTACTGTGTTAGATCTCTATACAATATTATTTTCTCCTTTGGCTTAAATTATATATATATATATATCATGCATAAGCCAGAAACATTTAAATTCTTGAAGATCTCAGACACATCTCTAGAGCTTACACATTAGAAATGACATGCTCCCACAGAAAAATACTTACATAGTCACCTGAATTTGTCTGTTATTAATATGTAGGAAATAAACAAACAAACAAACAAAATAAAAATGATCAAACAAACAAAAACACTATATAGGTGAAAGACTGAAAGACTGTAGTTATGTAATTTTGCAAAGGAGAACAAGGAAGGATGATATTATAAATGTCTATTGCAACCTGTTTTAGTATGATGCTGTCCTTCTCTTTTCACATACACAGAAGCAGGAAAATATTTATTTTCTAGTGTATTCTCATCAGCAAATAATGGAAAAAAAGAAATGTTCATTAACAAAGTTTTATTTTAGCTCAGAAAAGTCAGCCATAATGGTAACATATTCATGTATATGACACCCCAGAAAATATTTCTAACTGAATAGTATTTTTCTTTCAATGTATATCCTCAGGGATCATCTGTCAGATTGACTACTCACTTTGGCCTACTTTTAATGCAGAACCATCTAATTTCATTGCCTGTAATAGTATTTTCTGTCCACATGAACTCTTCTCTTGCTGTTAGAGATCATATAGGTAATTTCTAGTCTGGGAATCTGAAATGTGAAAATGACCGAGTAGATACTTTGAAGCAATGGATGCTGTTGTGGTTTAACCCGGATGCTGAAATTTAGTAAGCAGAACTTGGAGACAAATGTTTTTAAGTAGTTAATTGGAAAAAAATATTTCAAAGATAGAGGACATATTACTTCAGGCAGTTAAAACAATATTTTATTGCTTCTACCTTAAATTTGTATTTTTGGTATTTCCTTTGAATTAATTTGAATTTATTTGACGTATTTGCAAATCTTGTTTGATAAAACACTCATGTTAAGGTTTGTAAGTGGACATGTTACAATAACAACACAGTTTTCAGTCAACCTAGCTGGTCTGAACTGTACCTAGGCACCCTCTTGTCAAGTTTTAGATCTCTCAGTAGCTTCAGAAAATCTTAGCAATAATGAAATTTTCCAAATGAATTCTAGCATATGAGAGGGCTTTACTGCCCTTATGCCCCCTTTATAGTTGTCTTGGAATTAAAATAAAACATCTGAAAGCTATGATGAAAACAAGTCAGAGCTAAATAAGTCCTGCTAGAGTTTTTCATTTTATTTTATTTAGCTTGAAAGTCTGCAGACTAGCTAGTCCTTCAGCCTGAAATTCTAGTAATTTTTCTTAAATCAAAGAAAATCCATTGCAGAAAGTTTAGATTATTTTATTTGCAAGATTCCCATGTAAGTGCAAAAAGGAAAATTCAATGCACTACGGACTCTACATAGATAAAAATAAAATATAAAATTTATGTAAGTGCATATGTCATGTATATTTGTAACTAGATAGTATTCCAGCCCCTCCCCCCCCCCCAATATATATTCAACATCCATAATGTATGGGGCTGTATAAATAAATATATATACATATACATACATGCATATGCATATACATTATACACACATTCAATAGATTCTTTTAAAATTGATTAATACAAAACATGAGATGCAAGCTTGTTTTAATTAAACTTGCTGTTTTCTGCTTTTGGTTAAAAATGAAGATGTTATATTGAAAAAAGTTAGGTGTATGCAGAGCCATAGAAACTCAGTAAGTCATAGTTCACTTGGGAGGTGTGGAAGGCAGGGAAGATGAAAGCCATGGTGTCCTTTCCTAGTTTGAACAGCAATGCTGGGTTAAGGAGCTACTTCCTTTTACTGTCTCAGGTCATTTATTTCTTCTCCCGTGTCACAGTTCAATTCCTCTGCCACCTACTTTTTACTTAACCAAGGGAAAGCCATTGTCCAAGAAATGAGGTAAATCATGAGTACCACTGTGCTACTTACACCTGACTTTATTTCTGTAAACGTCAGGGAGATGTGCTGTCTCCAGAAATTTCAGGGTTTCATATCACCATAAATGTCTGACCAACAAGCAAGAACTAAAACTAAGGAAAACACAGAAATTGGCCCTGTTTTGGACTCGTGGAAAAGTCCATGGACATTCAAATGAATATCACCTACAGTCTGCACTTTAATACCTTGCATTTTAGCATATCTCCCCAAGTATAAATAGAGCACAGTGGCTTTCAAAGCCTGTGGTACTGTGACTGGCTCTGTTTGGCATCAGAACTTCACCTGTACTCTGCCTTTCTTTTTCTTTTTTTTTCTTTTTTTTTTTTTTTTTTAAATTAAATTAAATTAAATTATTTATCTTCTGAAAATATTTCATCCTCTGTCAATATTTGGTGTTTTTATCTTGAGAAAGAGGTAACCTAGGCATGTCAAACTATGCCCAACATACTGAATGCTTCTTTAGTCTAGAGAGCACATGTAATAGGAAGGAAGGAGAACATATTTAGAGGGTTTTCTCAACTGTGCATTCAAATGCACAGTTGGGAAAACAGACTGACAAACTGTGTTTACTACAGGGTTTACACAACCAATGTGAGCTGTTGGTATTTAACTACATGGGCATTTAAACTTTGTCTGAAAAATGGACAATTCACAGACTACATTTGCAACAACAGCTGTTTGTGGCTGAGAGCTGTTGAAGTTAATAACAAATGACTATAGCAATTCTATTCAGTTCTGGATTCTGAATCAAAAGAAATTCTTATACTCCATGGTTACTTTACACTAGGAAAAATATATTTCTCTGTTTGCATAGAAAAAAAAAGTTGGAAAGAAGAAAGGGGATGGAAAGCATTCAAAAATAAGAGTTGTAATTTTCCTCCAGTTTGTTGCACCTTTACAGCCTAAGGGGGCAGTCTTCAGGAACTGAGAATCTCAACCCCTTTAGCATGCTTGTGATTTTCACTTCTCAGCTGTGTCATTCTTTGGCTCATGGTTGAACCATACAGACAGTTGCTGTCCTTCTCAGCCACCTTTGATGACAATCCTGCAATTTAAAAGAAATCTCTCTCTATATATGTTTCATCAGCATATAAATCTATGTGTTTGTACTGCATATAGTCAAATGGTTTAGTCTACAGTTTGCTAGGAGTTGGTCAAATCCATTGATTTGAAACCTCAAAATATACTCACAAGTCCTAACTCATCTTCACTGCATACCAAGAAACAGTTTTTCCACCAATATTCCCTTCCTGTCTTTGACATAACTCTTTAAGTAGTAATATTCCTGAGATGTTTTCCTAACATGATGGATGTTCAAATTAAAAATTAGAACCTGTTCTGGTTGTGGATCAACATATGGACTGCATGTCATTGCAAATCCCATTATATTAAACATCTTCACTATGGAGAGATGCTAAATTTTTCAGAGCTGTTTTTTATTTTGCTGTTCTCTTCAAACTAGCATCATGTCCTTAAAAGATCCTTCCTGGTTCATTTGTTCTACTTTTATAAAAATGCTGTCACAAAGAAAATGCTTTCTAAAAAGGTACTCATGCAAGTTTCCTTTCTGTTTTTTCCTAAAATATCTTTTCCGGTAAATATTAAAAAAAAAAAAAAAAAGCTTCATATTCTATTTTTACAGATATTATTGTGTCTGTTCAGTTTACAAACCACAAAGGGCAGGCATCAAAGTCTACACCCAGCACAGAAGAAAAACACTAATCAGAACAGGTTTTGTTTCATTCTCATGTAGTTTTCTCTATTTACAAATTGGTAAGAGGCCTATGCTTGAGTGTATCTTTCGGATTTGATATTAAAATCTGTTTTTCTAAAAATAAAATAAGACTTTTATTTGCTTTACCTTTTAAAATTTTATCTTATTTAATCTTCCCTAAAATGCTATCAATAGCTTAATAGAGAGATAAAACTATGTTGTTTTAAATGTAAATGCTTACATGACAAGCTTCTTGTGAAATATCCAGTCAATACATCTTACCTTGTTAGACTTCTACACAGCTGATTTCTGCAACCATGATAGTTAACACAGTTCCCTCTTATAGACAATGGAATGAAGCAAACTTTTCTTTTGTGCAATTGTAACTGTTCTGTCTCTGTTAGGATGGAATAAATTGACAGAGAAATAAGATCAATCTTACTTCAATATGTATTTTCTCTGGTACAGTCTTGCTTCTTACTGCTTTACCTTCTTGATTATTACATTTTCCAGAAAACTTTGGTTTTGTTAAAAATGTTACAATGTTTTTCAATCATAGTTCAGGCCAATTAAATCTGACACAAAGTAGGTGATTGTCATCACCTCTATTCTCCACCAAGAGCCAGTACAGAGATGCATGGCTAATCACATATTTATGTGAAGAGTATTCCTTGTTTTCGATGTTGAAATAAATAATATGTTTTGATGGATGGGGGCATTTTATACTGTATTGTAGATGGCTGTAAATTAGAGAGATAAGTTTTAGTTCTGACTCTAGGAACTGTCAATAGGCAAGTCCAGTGCAGACACTGGAGCATTCGCACAGATAGATATTGTTCCTTGTTTAGTGGAAAGATTGCCTGACCTCCAGAAAAAAAAAAAAATGTCGATTAGCTTTTGGGAGAATGAATTAAATGTGAATGGGATCACTAGGGGGAAATAAGATTATTCCTAGAAAGCTACCATGGTTTACTGGAGAAAAAAAAATGTTGCTGGATAGTATCTGAGAGATGATTCAGTTAAATACACAGCCAGCTGTGTTTAAAAGAAGGAAAATAAACTACAAAAAGTTGTTTTTATATGAGCAGGTTGAATATGATGTTACTTCTCATATTCATGTGGGTCTTATATAAACATCTGTAACTACCATTTTTCTTTGTTTATTACAAAAACAAAACAAAACAAATTCCCAAAATTATCTTGTAATGCAAATAGATAAGTAATCTCTCTTTTGAGGCAAGATCATGTCTGAGTAGCTAAGAGACTATAGGGCTTGTTCTCACAGTTAAAGACATGCTAATGTTACTGCTTCCTTTACAAGGCCAGGTTAAGCTTTAAATACTGTTTTAGATAAGTCAAATCACACAACTGTGACAGAACCAGAAAGGAAGAAGTCAGCCCCCCTGGAGACTCTAAAACAATAAACAAAAGTGAGGAACTGTTCATAATGTTTAATTATTTTTAATCGTATATGTAATTAGTTAAAATAATTGAATTCTAACTACTTGGAGAATTGAATAATCAATTTGATTATAGAATTTTGTTTTTTCATTTCATCAAAGCCCTAAAGTTTGCCAGCATGGTGGAATCCTCATTAGGCAGGTACAATGGCCGTGATCCCACTAAATGCCACAGATGCTGTGCTGGTAATTTGATCAATAAGGAGTAAAGCTGGGGTAGAGCATTTGAAGTGGAAGGGTGGGTGGAGCTTTACAGCAGGCCACGGAGAGATGTGCTTGAAGCTAAACATTAGTAGCTTTGGAGCCACTAATATATGTTAGGGGAGAGGAACTGAAATACAGAACTTGCAGTTCATCTTTTTGGCACTTTGGTGCTGTTATTTGAGAAACAAGATTTGCCTTCTGATGAGGTGATACATTGCATTCAGGTTCAAGACACAGAAATATCAAGCTACATTCAAGTGAGCATAAAAAAGGTCTAATTTCAACAGTACACATGGCAACTGATCGTTACAGTTTTATGATCTGTTTTATATTAGGCCAAGTGAGGCTTTCAATGAATTTTTGTATTTTTCTCGGTTGTCTATTTAATGAATCAGGTAAACCATTGCAGGAGATATGAATTTTAAATATAATAATCACAAGTCTACAATATTTGTTAAATGACAAAAAATATATGCATGGTAGATGTAAATGCTCAAAGTTGCATACAATGACTTGAATACATACATTTGTACAAAACTTTAAGAAAGGAAAATTTCAGTGAGGGAATATGATGATAAGGTACTGGAAAATAACAAAGGTTTCTAAGGATGCTATTGTTGATATTGCTGGTAGCCATGCTGCAGAAAATTGATCAAAATGATAAAGAAGAACAGAGTCCCTGCACTACATGAATTATGCAAGAAATGTGAAAGAATAATTTTCTTTATTAGAGACAAAGAAAAAGCAAGTTCTTCATGAAAATATGATCCAATATTACAAGTGATAACCAATAATGCATATTTTGAATATGGATGTTAACAGTCATTTTGTTCTGTCATTTTACAACTCAGCATAAGCCAATCCAGCTGTGGCCAAACAACCCTCTCTCTGTCCTTTTCTGCATGTTCCCTATTCTCTCCTTGTGTTGGCTAAGGCTGCTATAGAGAGGCCACTTGGTGTTCCTCTTGGTGAATGGTGGTGGGGCTCTGCTGGTGTGGAGGTTTTTTAAACTCTGAGTGAACAGAAAAGGTATAGCTATTACTAATGCTTGAACCTGGAAACAGGCTGTATGCACAGTGTTATAATCCAAAACTTATTATTGCCAAAAGTGAATACATTATATATATGTATAGTCATGAATTTATTGTTAGTCTAACTTGATAGTCTAATCAAAATGCAACAAAAAGTTTTAATAATAGTAACACACTACTTCCATTTAATAATGACATTGCTATTCCTAATTAATATGGGAAAAGTCTCTTTAATACAGCTACTTAAAAAGAAAATCTTTCCTCATCTCTACTCCTTTTCTCTGGTATTATAATCACTTTTCAGCAACTCTCCAGGTCCTAAGGTTGCTGAATAATTTTTCTCAAACAGAGGAGGCAGGAAAGGGTGTCAGCAAGTTGTCTATATCCCTGCTTCTATACTAGCAGAGGTTTGATGTTTCTGGGGAAAAGGAAATGGGTCTCTTTCTCCTTGGTCTTGGGATCCACTTCTGTTTATTTTTATCCCTTTTCTTAATGTGTATGTGAACATTCTCTTTATTTGTGTTCTGTTATTTTCATTTGATTTCACTCAGTTTTCTCTTCTCTTTGTATCTTCAAAATGGTTTAACATGATTGTCTTCCTACAGTGATTGCTGACTGATCATTTTAATTTCAGTTTAAGTTGTCTGGTACCATTTTGTATTTACACTCTTGCAAGCCATATTTTATTTCATGAATGTAGATAATCCAATCTACAAAGAATAGTTGCTTGTTCTCACTGTAAAGTAGAGCTAACCTAAGCCAAACCTAACAGCTAGGTAATTGCTATCATAGCAAAAAAAAAAAAAAAAAAAAAAAAAAAAAAAAAAAAAAAAATCTAAAACCAGCTTAGGACATCGGCAAACCCAGACAAATCTGGAGCTCCTACAATGTCAGGTTAGCACCAAGCCTGTGACCTTCTACTTGTAATGGAAAAATACCATGCTTACTGGACTAAAACTGCTCTACCTCTCTCATTGTTCCTCCCACCAAGACTGTCCAGCTCAGGAAGGTCCTGACCAGCCTGAGCTCTGCATAGCATGCAATGCATTTCTGCAGCACTTCAACTCCAAGAAAACATTCTTCATGACCTCAGTGGGACTACTACTCTGGGATATACTGCCTGAAGTGCCTATAGGACCTATTTGTCCTAGAGTTCAGAGAACACCAAAAGGAGTCGTGTCAGGACTCAGATGAGCTCGTGAACAAGTGTCATGCATACAATTTACTGTCTGTCTGAATTCTGCTGAACTTTATTTCTGCCAGTGCAATTCTACCAGTCAGGGACTTTTGCAATTGGAGATGGCCAAGTCCTCCCAGAGCACTGGATGTTATGGATCCTAATAAGCAGATGTTAGAACACTACATAAAGTTTTTGGTTTATGGGGAAAAGTAGACCTATGAAATCTGCTGTGAATGCAGGAAACAGTGACATCTAGTTCATGATTTATCTTTGCCAACCTGTTCTTTTTGTGGCTGTTTCTTGGTTCTTTCCCTGATAGGGTCATATCCAGCAATACCTTATGTTCATAGCAGTAACCTTCCTTTAATTCTGTGGTTCCTTTTTTGAAAGAACATGTGGTAGGAATTTGTTCTTAAGTTAGGAATAGTCATCTACATTATATTCAAAGACCACAACAAAATACTTGAACGCTTCTATTTTTCCTGTTGTATTTACCCAACATAGGAAGAATTACCTTTTTTTAATGTGCTTTAAATTTGAGGTTTGGGGCTTACATTTGTAGTCAGGTCTCTTAGGAGCTCTAACCCATATACAAACCCATTGATTTCAAGACATTGACATCTGTCATCTGCAAGTCAAAAAGTAAGCCTGTTGTTAATGACTAATAACTGTTTTCATTTCGGTTTAGGAAGATTAAGAACAAAAGGAAGATATTCTACTGGGTTTTGAGGACACACAAAATTCATATAAAGATTAGAACTTGTAACAGCCTCTGCATGTCATTGTGAGCAATTAATTAATTATTCATTTTATGAAGGAAATAAATGACTAATAGAGGAAGCATCACTCTGAAAGAAGTGAAAATTGTTTGTTTACCATGCAGTAATCTGACATACCTTGTTCAAGTGGTAGGTGAAAAGTATTTAATGGGAGAAAGGTAAGCTATTTGCCAGTTACTTGTTATGACTGCTTCTCCCTTTGCTGAAAAAAGAAACAAAAAGTGCAAGTTATAATGAATCTACTATATTTCCCTTCATGGTGAATCTTAAAAAAATAAAATAATAATAAAAAATAGTAAGATGCATAATTTGTGAACATGTCATGACATTTAAAGTTGTTACCTAAATTTGAGAAAGATGGAAAAAAAAAATTAAAAAAAGAAAAATCTGAATTTGTTGTTTTTAATGTCATCAGTATCGAGCTCTGCTGGATTTCTGAGAGAAATCAGATGGTCAGATAGCAGAAAACATTCTATTGTTTATACTAGGGTGTTGTCCTGGGGACATCCAAGAACAGAGCTCCATTGTTTTAAGCAGTATAGAAATGGAGTAACTGACATCATCTGCCCCAGCAGGGACACCAGCAGTTCCTCAACAATTGGAATTCAGTGGGGACAGCTAAAGCTGTGCAGGGCACTAGATCAGACCTTAGAGCTTGCTCCAGGCTGGAGAATATGTCCTCCTGATAAAGGGAGGCACTAGGCAAAACTACTAGCTCAAGATCAAGAGCTGCATCTACGGACAGCATGGATACCTAGGGGAAAAATGTGAATCTTAATCTATAACTGTAAATGTTTCATCACAGTTTTTTAAGCAAGATTCAGGTTCAAAACAGATCCCAAGTTGTATGGCTGTGACAGCAGAACATGAAGTAGACATTTTTGGTTTATGAAATAACATTATGATTAAATAATTAAAAGATGATGCGGGAAAAAAAATACTATAAATCCCACTAAAATTGTTTTTAATATGGGAATAAGAGAACAAAGTCAGCCCATGACAATATACTTCCCCAGGCTAAGGAGAGAATGCCATTTCCTCAGGAGTGTTTTGAAGAAGCCCAATTTTTATTAATCACAATAACATATTCTTGCCAAGTTCTGTCCTTGTACACTTCAGTTCTAAGACAGAGTTAACAGCCCTTTCAGCTATCTGAAAGTTAGGAACATCTGTTGTAGCACTGTGCCAATGTTGCCAGGGATTGGCTCTCAAACTGATTTTTTATTTGTCACTACCTTACCAAACCCTTTTTGCTCAGCAGCTTTATGTAGAAAAAGGGAATTGCGTTAGGTCTTTCTGTAATAGATAAATCTTCTATTTTTTTTTTTTTTTTTTTGGGGTGGGGAGAGAGAAAAAAAAACACATTCCCCTAAATTAATATTATTATAAAAACAGTTATATGCTTTTTACAAACAATTCCAATAGTAGGTTGTAGTAGGTTGTAAAGAGGTGTGCTGCCTGTTACTCCTGTTACTTATTCTGTGGTACAAATGTTTCCTGGTTTCCTGGTTTCCTGGTACAAATATTTACAAGTTGAAAAATGACTTATTGCAAATTCCTCCCTCTGCACACAGCCTATTTTCCCAAATGCATTCAAGTTAGGCCAATATAATTTGAATTAATATTTGCAAAATTAAAGAAATTTAAAGGGGCCAAAAAGTGCCCTCAGAACATTTGGCTAAAAATGATAGGGCTGGCATGCTCTTACTAATACTTTCTCAATAGTTCTTGAGCTTAGTGTCTAATTGCAACCAAAGGACAGAGGTATCAAAAGGATCCTATAAGCTTTGTAAAAAAAGATAAAGTTAGGGAGATGAAAGATTTCTTTTTCCTTCCTTTTTAGGTAAGATTTATTTTAATTTTATTTTATTTTATTTTATTTTATTTTTTTTTAAGGAAAGCCAAGGAAGATTTTACTGAGCTTTGCACATCAGACAATAGAGATAATTGTAACACCCTAGCATTCATAGAGAACCAGCCTAACTGCATGTGTTTCACCAGTGATAGTAGGTGGTAATTCAAAACATGGAGAAGGATTTGGAAGTCCTGCTGAATGGCTCATGTGCAGAGCTGGTTGCCTCTTGTGGTGGTGGGAACACTGATCTATACATATTAACTCAGATAGGAATAAGGCTTTCTAGGCCATTAATTTACCCAGTGGAGCAGAGCTCAATTTATGAATTCTTGTTTCCTACTTCAGTGCCTCATTTCTATAATGAGAGAATTTACTACTATTGTTACCATGACTACTAAATAAATAAAAATTAAAGACTCCCAACAAGTAACAAGTGGATCTTACTCTTTGAATTACCTGTATTCTCTATGTTGTAACTTATTTAAATCCATATTGGAATTAACCATTAATTATAGGCAATAACTGTCAAATACTTATATTTAAAGCAGAAGCCTACATTTCAAAGATATCTACTTTATTTTTTATATTTAAAAGACAATAACTTTTAACAATGATAACAAGTGAAAAAATTCTAACCGTCCCCCCGCCCCCCACCCCCAAGTCCAGGATAAACATTGACCCATAACTTATTTATTTTAAATGTCTTTGTATTTTTGGTTGGATAACACTGAACTCAAAATGTATGATCTCAGTTGTTTGTACCCAAAAGGCTTTATGCAGAAGTTGATTTCCTTTATTTACTTATTTTTATGAGCAAACAGTTTAGAGTAGATTTCCTTTAAACTTTTTCTCCTAGAATTTCTCATTGTATAGCATATCTGTCTTTCACATTACTTCTATTTTTCCTTCTAACTTGGAATTCTTTTGAGTAAATAGTTTATACAGACATGTGTCACTTAGAGATTTGGATTATTTTCTGTAAATATTCTGCATATTGTTCCTACATGTCTTTTTCTTGTGCGGTAGAAAAACATTCAGCTTGCATTTTAGAAAATTTTGCTGTAAGTTAGATTCAGAGCTTTCTCAGGTGATTGTGTTTGTTACTTTTTTTTTTTTTTTTTTTTTTTTTTTTTTTCAGATGAGTAAGATACAAATATGCTTGTATATCCTGGAAAAGAAACTGAGGAGTCAGAAGTCAGTATTTTAATGTTATTTTTTAGGATAAGATAGGAGGAATACTATTCTTTAATGTTAAGGCCTCCATTCTTAACAATGTTTTCAAAGATCTATTATTTGAAGGGCTTGTTTTGAAAAATCTCTGCTGGTTTCAGCCACAATAGGATTGCACAGACAAAAAATAAAATAAAATAAAATAAAATAAAAATAATAAAATAAAAATAATAAAATAAACTTTATCCCAGATTTCCCTTCCCTTCCCTTCCCTTCCCTTCCCTTCATTTCCCTTCCCTTCCCTGTTCTTTGTCTTCACATTTTCAGTCAGTAGTTTTTATGCTTTATTTCTTATGATATGGTAGGTTTTGCATTATTAGTTACAGTCTGTATTTCTTAACAATAACTTTTTACAAACAGGCTTATACATATCACAGGCAGTTCTCACTCATAGAGAATCTTCTATTTCTTCAAACTCAAAGTTAACATTTAGATTTAATTGCTATTATATAATGATCTATTGTATCCACCTAGATGATAATGAAGAAGTGATGGCTTTCATAAATGTTGTATCTGAGACAGCACAATTTAACTACGTGGAGTCTCCATTCATGACATTTGCATAAAATGATGGCATTAAGCTCCCAGTGGTGCTCTTCCCATCATGCACGAGATCAAAAAGCTATTATGCTTTGAGCCTGTCTGCAGCTGTTAAATGCTTTCCTTTCAAGGGCTGTTTTTATTCTCTCCATTTTTTCAAGAGTATGTGCCATAAGTATCAGAGTTTCCACTGTACTTGAGCTGCAATTTCCCCAAAACAATGTTGTGTGCAGGCAACTGCCATGTTGTTTAATTCCTTAGGATTCAGCAGCTTAGATATAAAACACAGCATACCATGGTCATGAAAAATGTCGTCTCTTGTTCTCAGACACTGGAGCTCTTCAGGGAGCTGCTGACTGTGTCCTGCTGACTCACTGGGAGAGAGTCTTTCTCAACAGGCTGCATGTAGGAATAATGACCCAGGCAGCTGGAACAGGGAAGAAACTAGACACAAAGGGGTGGGTGGGTGTTAATTTAAGGATGATGATGAGGGTGAGAGAGAGACTTAAATTTAATATTTCTTCAGCCTCACCGTTATTTTATCAGAAACTGAACTCCTGATGGAAGCTAGTTATGCACTGAAACACTGCATGCACTTAGAGAGTCATAGAGTATGTATGGTGAGGACTTTGGTGGTTTACAGCAGACGTTGTTGGAAATGTGATGAAAACCTGGTAGGATATTTTTTCAATATTTACTATTACTGATCCTCACATGTTATTTAGCTTTGGAAATCACAGAATTGTTGAAGGTTGCTCAGGGCTGTGTCACATTGGGTTTTTACTACATCCAAAGATAGTAGAAAAGCATTTGATTGTGCTCAGGTGGAATTTCATGTTTCAGTTTGTGTCCATTAATGCTTGTCCCACCAGTAGGCACTACTGAAAGAAGTCTGTCTTCCTCTTCTTTTCCTCCCATCACATGGATAAGATTCCCCTGAGCCTGTTCTTCTGAACAGTCACAGCTCTCTTAGCCTTTCCTCATATGTCAGATGCTGCAGTTCCATAATCGTTTTTTTATGGCCCTGCACTTGACTCACTTCAGTAAGCCCATGTCTGCCATGCCTGCCAGGAATGGATCCAGTACTTATATTAGTATGTATGTCTCATTAACACATTGTAATAAAATTTTGTGACAGAATTTAAGACTGCAAGCACAATAAGGGCTAAATCCCTGGACAAATATGATCAAGAAAGGATTGGATGCTGACATGTTACATTTGATAATGTTGCAATAAACGTTTTTTTTGTTGTTGTTGTTGTTTTGGTATTTATAATATTGGAATTTGTACAAGGTGTCCCTCTCTCTATTTCCAAAAATCACATCTCATCACATGAATAAGTATGCCTTTTATTTCCTAGAAGACAAACACTACTCCTTTGACACCACAAGTACCAAGAGAGAAGAAAATGAAAATAAGTTTTTGTTTTCTTTTTGGTAACAGATATTGACTAGAAATTAAGCTAGCACCATCCACATAAAGAGATGAAGTTAAATCACTTTATCGTTACTTAGATATGAAACAATAGCTTTTTTTTTTGTCGTTGTTGCTCTCTGCAGGTCTCTGTCAGCAGTAACTTATATCTTTCAAAACATCTTACTATTCAGATGCATTATTGGTCTGTAGGAGGTAAATAAACAAAGTAATCTGGTAATCCTCACTGTGAAGAATTTGCAGCCTAAGGCTGTCTACACTATCTTTTTAATATTTTGCAAGAAAAAAAAAATATATTTGTGTGGAGAAGGTCATTTTCTTGTATTTTTATGACCAAAGCTCGAAACAGACATTTATATATCCATTCAGTGATCTGCCTGGAAGTACTAATTGACAAGAAAACAACATGATATATTGCTTAGTGTTAAGTACTAAAACTCTTGGCAAAAAGTGGTCCTAACAGCCTGGCATACAAAAGAGAGGTAAAATGAAAGACACAGCTTCAGGCATTGCAATTTACCATCTGCAGCAAGAGACTGAGGTTTACTACTTGAATCTTATTAAGTTAACATCTTTGACCAATACCGGTTGACTTTTTAACATACTTCTAAAGCACTTAGAACTTTTGCATATTTACTGTTAGTTGCAGTAAGAATCTCAAACTGAGAACAAAAAGCTAATATTTTGGGAGACATTTTTTTTCTGAAATCACTGCTGCTCAAACAATACTATCACAAGAGTGTCTTGCTTTTATAAATCTCTGTAAGATTTTAAACACATTCCTTGACCCTAAAAGTGTGAGTGCTGTGTAATTAAATCCATTTTCACACTGGGAAGTAAGTAGTGAGGACTACCACTCTCTGCATTCTCAATTCAGAGAGTAACATTAAAAGTGTCAATGGCCCAAAGGGCAGAGGTGTTCAGGCCTGCCAACAAACAAACAATCAAACAGAACCAAACATACTCTTTGGTGACAAAAGTAATTTTATTTTTAAACGTGACTATTTTGAAGGTAAGGATTTTGTATATCATATTAATACTCTGTCTTTAATTTCATCATAGAAGACCTATTGATAGGTTTTGTTTCCTAGGAACAAGAGCCAAGTTCAAATTTTAGGGTCACTAATAAACACTGTCCCCTATCTGGTCATCAGGGGAAAAGTCAAAGGTGGCCTAGCACCAACTGAATTAATATGCCCTGCCCAGGAGTACAAATCAGTTGGCTTAATAGACAGCACTTTAAGGAGAAAAAGTGCAACAGAACATTAGATTAATTCATACTGTCTTCCCAGAGCAAGATGTTTTTCCGTCCTCTGACTTCCTGGTGAGATAATTGTTCATCTTACAAGCCACTAGACATTTAAGTTTGCAATTTTCATATTTCACAACACAAAGTTAGGCTGCTTAAATCCACAAATTACAATCTCCAGTAACCCCATTGCTTTGCAGTTACCCAGTTAGAGTGCAGGTTTACAGATGAATTATCATAGAAGTTATTTGCTTATGAATTGCAAATGTAGTTACTAGAAACAAATACCTTAAATTATACAAAATCTTGCCTGGTATTTTTGGATATGTTTAATGATGAAGTCTCTAGTATAATTACCAAGCAATCCCTGAGGGCTTGTTATGGACAATTCTTAAAGTAGATTACTATTATACAAAGAAAAGTTTTGTCTGGGCAGATCTGCAAGTGATACATAAAGCAACATCACAGAGAAATTAGCACTGCATATTAATGCCAACACTTTTTGTAAGCTTATTTTTTTTAATATAATTGTCAGGCAAACAAACTTGTGCTGTCTTGTAGTAGAAACACTGAGCAGGACAATCACCTGTTAAAGTTTTAGTCAAATGTAGTGTTAGTAGCTAAGAGAGTATGCATGTATGCACTGCAAGCTCCAGCTGATGCCTCTATGTTGTTATGAATCTTTTTTTCAAATTTCTGCTTGTGCCACAGAAATATTTTCTTAAACATGACTACCAGAGAATACCAGCAGTTGTACCAAACCCTTGTAACACTGAGTCAAAAACAGACTGCTGAAAGGAAGTCTGCATGTATTGGCCAGATCTGTCAGAAAATACCTTTTTTAAACTTAGTTTTGATCTAGAACAAGTTGATAAAAGGTTTCACAAATGTTCAGTGTCAAAAAATCAGTAAAACTGTTGTTGAAAATACTTTTTGCAAATTATTGATGTCCCAGAATTGGAAACATTGATGTCCCCATCTGGTTTAACAACACACCTGAAGTTCTCACTAAGGATCCCTCCTTGGGGAGTATTTCCTTGAGAAACCACAGCATCAGCTCCAGAGCTGGGAATCTGACTCCTGAGAGCAATGACACCTTAGAATTAAATTTATGCAAGTAAATAAAACATTCATAGTACATGCCATCTGCTCACTCCAGTATGAGGGCTGGGAGGAGCACAAGCTCCCCTGGGTAGGCAGGGCCATCCCAGAGCACCCAGTCAAGGAGCAGAGCAAAATCACAGGTTATAGATACATCCAACCAACAGCCCAGATTATTGTAGTGATAAAGCAGGCTCATAATCAAGCCTATACATAAACCTACAGATCAGGGTCAGGACCTAGCCCAGCTGTTGCCTGCAGGTCCCTTGCGATGATGCAGGCCACACCAGGAAGTCAGCTTGCTGGTTGGGGTCTGGATCAAAAAGGTACATCACCAGGCAGATCTGTGACTAAACTAGAAACCAGAACCAGCTTAGAGAAAGAAGTAAAAGCCCAGAGAAGAGTTTAAATAGAGTGTCTGGGCCCATGGGTGTGGTTGGAGGCCCCAGATGAAGTTGGTCAGGGTCATTAAAGCCGATTGATACACTCAGAGGCCTGACAGGGGCTTTATTTATTTATTTATTTATTTATTTATTTATTTATTTATTTATTTATTTATTTATTTATTTATTTTTCTTCTGAAGAATAAATATCACAAAAGTGTTCATATACATCTCTTTCTGAAAAATAGCTTGTTTTCATCTATACTGTCAATTTAAAACAGTCCCTTAACTATGTAATGCTAGTTAGCATGGGACAAAGTATTCCAGGAGATGTGCTATATGGAGGCAATAGGCACAAACTGGAACACAAGAGGTTCTCTCTAAATGTTAGGAAGAACTTTACTTTGTGGATGACTGAATGGGCTGCCCAGAGAGGTTGTGGAGTCTCCCCCCTTGGAGATCTTTAAAAGCTGCCTGGACGTGGTCCTGGGCAACCTGCTCTAGGTGTATCTGCTTGAGCAGGAGGTTGGGCCAGATGGCCTCCAGAGGTCCCTTCCACTCTCAACCATTCTGTGATTCTGTGAGTTCTGCCTGGGCTGGAGACCCATGGCTTTAAGCTGTTTAATATTGTGACACAGCTGTAGCCTACGAGCCTCTGTTGAAAGTCAGGAGTCAACAACTCCATTAGAGCTGACATACAGATTCTTGGCTCATTAACAGGAGCTTTGAAACGGATTATCTTGGAGTAGCAGCAGCAAGCTGGTCTCAATTTTTTCTCTCCTGATGACAGCTATTTTTATTACAAAAATACTAGAGTTGTTTGTCTTGATAGGCATAGGTTCAAACTTGCTACTTTTGGTAGGATCATGGGTGATACTGACATATGGAGTGCCAGAGTATGTAGATATCCCTGCTAAGATCTTCCTCAAGTTCCTCAGGCACAGGAACAGGCTCCCCAGGTAAGTGGTCATGGTGCTGAACCTGCTGGAGCTCAAGAAGCATTTGGACAATGCTCTCAGACATATGGTTTGATTTTCGTGTGGTCTTGTGCAGAGTCAGGAGTTGGACTTGATGATCCTTGTGGATCCCTTCCAACTTGGGATATTATGATTCTGTGGCTCTGTTACATGATTCTGAGATTTCTACACTGGTGTAGTTATTTTTGTAGTGGGAGCAACCCAACTGTGATAGAGAGATCTCTAAACTTTCAAGTCATTCTGAAATTTCTTTTTCTGTCTGAAGAAATTATGCTTCCTGTCTACCTTATTTTAGATCTGGAGAAAAATTATGAAAGCTTCTATTTATTAAACCAGGCCATGGTTCTATGACCTTTACTATTAAAAAAACAAAAACATAATTTAAATACAATACACACAGTGAATAGGAAATGACTTATTGTTTACCTACCCTTCCTAGCCTTTCCTGGTTGGCTACCATTCCACTAAATTTTAGTCCTTTTCCCTTAGAGACGTTATAACTTACTTCACATGAACAAACATGTCTCATTTTGCCATTCAGAGAAACTGCAACTACAGTAGGAATTGTAGGCAATTATGTTTGTGACATCCATTACCTTACCAGCTATTGCCCTCCAAGGGTTAATATGGGCTTTAAGAGAAGCAGGACTTCTGATTTGAATCACTCTAATATGGAATGTTTGCATTTATCTGTCTGATTTCTTTTAAAGTATACCATAAATGCACTTTTCAAACCTTCACTTTTAGAATACATCTGTTGCATGAAGCTGTCTGTAGGGACTTTGGCTATTGAAAACATTAGCCCTTGTTTCCAGCTCCATCACTGCTAACCTCACTTCAGTAGAAGAATTAGTATTTCTATTTAGTTCTGTTGTACATAGACCTTAAAGCCCAGGGTCCCTGGGTGTAGACTACGTGTGGGCACTGCCCAGAGAAATGATTACATCTAGCATTCACAGACTGAGGATATCAATTTCGTATAAACTAGACAACACTTTTTTTTTTTTTTTGTTTTGTTTTGTTTTTCCAGTTATGTTAATATTTTGGGTAGTATTGAATCATCTGAGTAGCACAAAAGTTCTTAGTCTTCTATTCTACCATTTCATCTTTTAAAGGTGTTTATATATTTAACTAACTTAAGTTAGATGCTGTTCTGCTTCTGCTGGCAGCTAAGTACAAGGTACAAGTACTCATAGATTAAGTTTTCAGTGAACATTAGGTGCCTGAGAACTTGTATAAAACCTAATAGAAAATTATCTTCATTGGACACATAACAATACCTCCATAAATTAGATTCTAAATTACTACTGCCTTTGAAAGTATCAATTTTCTACTCAACAGAACAAGTTTAGCTCTATACGAAGTACTCAGAAGCTACCCAGTTTTGGAATTAAGAATATAATTTGCCTCAAGCTATCCAAAGATTGTGATTCTTGCCATGGATTCATACATTTTGATCTTGTTTTTCTATGATTAATTTAGCATTTTAGTGCATTGAAATATTACCTATAGTAAAAAGAATAATAATTGTTCCTTTGGATGAATGTTGGAAAATCCATAAGATTGTAAACTGAAACTAAGTTATCAATAAACCTTTTCTGGTAGTTCTTCATCATATTTTCAGCAAGTTAAGATTTATTGGTACAACTGTTCTCAAAGTTTAGGAATTACAGATTAGGGGGAAAGTAATCTTGACTTTTCATTTAAATTTTTAAATTTCTTCTGATATTAAATTAACAAATAATACTTGGACAATTAGAATTTTAATGTTCTTTAGATGTACTATATTAACTAATGCCTGATTAAGGTGGCATGCAGTTAACTTAGAATTTACATGGAGCAGAAAAACAATACACTAATTATTCTGATTCAAGAACAAAAAGTGCTTATATAATCATATGAAAAATCAGGTTGGAAGGAACCTTAGGAGACTGTCTCAAAACAGGGTCAAACCACATTGTTCAAGACTTTATCCAGTCTAGGTTGAAAATTTCTTATAATGAAACTGCACAAATCTCTCTGGGAAACTTCTTCCACTGCTTGTCTATCCTCATAGTGGAAAGGTTTGTCTTTATATCCAGTTGAAGTCTTTCTTATTTTAACATTTCATAGTAAACTGATTTTAGCCTTTGATAGATGGTAGCATTACACATAAACTATCACACTGGTATTTATTCTTACTAAGGGACTTCAGGTACTACCTCAGCATAAGTAATTAAGCTGTGACAGATGTCATCAAGTTTTATTACGAAATGTGGGTTTCCAGCTCTAAATTGAATAACTTAGCAGAAACAGCAGCATCCAAAAATCTGTAAGTAGCTATAAGTATAGCCTACAGTACTACTGAGCACATCTGCCATAAAAAACCTGCCAAAAAAATCAGGAAATCAATGGATCTGTCAGGAATGGAGAACTGCTTTTTGAATCCTTTATTTATAACAAAATTAGACATTTGACTTGGTCCTGCCAGGATCTTCTGTCAGTTGAAAAAGACATGCAGCAGACCTTTAATAAGCCTCTGTTTGATAAGAAAAGTGTATCACAGTTCAGTGATGTGCTAACAGAACTGGTAAATGGAAAATGTTAGAACTGAAAGAAGTTTGTGTTTCTTAAGAGGTATCATTAAAAAAAAAAAAAAAAAAAAGGATTTAAAGGATTTTCCATCTGATATATATTGACTTGTTATGCTATTCAATCAAACATTTCTTTCCTACTTAACAATATGGATAGATACTGTCACATAAAGAGTATTTTGCAAAACTATTGAACATTCATTCTCTAAATCATTATGCTGCTAGACTAATAGACAAAAACGGAAACTTGAATAGTTATCAGCTTTCCTGTATTCTGAAGTTCAGATTTTTGGCATTCATACAAGTGATTTTTTTTTTCTATTTGTTCTCAGTACAAATATTACTTGCAGCAGATTCCTATTTATTTTTGTCAATTAATTTAGCCTGAGAGAAACTTTGGGAACATCTGTGAAAACATGGTATTTTTTATTCTGTTTTATTCTGAATGCTTTAATTTTAAAGCATTCTCCAACTGTCCATAAAGAGAGGTGAAATCTGTTTGTGTTCTAATAATTCTCTTCTCTTCTCTTCTCTTCTCTTCTCTTCTCTTCTCTTCTCTTCTCTTCTCTTCTCTTCTCTTCTCTTCTCTTCTCTTCTCTTCTCTTCTCTTCTCTTCTCTTCTCTTCTCTTCTCTTCTCTTCTCTTCTCTTCTCTTCTCTTCTCTTCTCTTCTCTTCTCTTCTCTT